>NW_024081437.1:99742-302319 GCF_003009895.1 Hyaena hyaena
CTCTCTCTCTCTCTCTCTCTCTCTCTCTCTCTCTCTCTTTCTTTCTTTCTTTCTTTCTTTCTTTCTTTCTTTCTTTCTCTCTGTTTCTCCCTTCCGTTGCCCTTCCTTCCTTCCCTCCCTGCTTTTCTCGGTCTCTTGCTCTCTTTCTCTCTCTCCTTTTCCCTTTCCTTTGTTTTTCCCGAAATATTTTAAGTGTACGTGCCATTTTCTCCGTAAGTGCCTCAAGAAGGACATTGCCTTGCATGACCCAGTGCCGTTATCCATCCAACACATGAGCAGCACTGGCCCCTGCTGTCCTCTGAGAGCCACCCCACAGTCACCCTCCAGGCCCCCAATGCCTGTGGCTCCTCTTTCCTTCACGCCAGCATCCCATCAAGGACTTCGTTACACTTGACTAGATATGCAGAGGAGACTGGAACAGCCCATGTTCTAGAATGGGCCGGTGGCTTCCTTGTGGTGTCTTTAACTGGTCCCTCTGTCCCCAGTATCCTTTATAAACTGGGTTGAGGGCACAAGGCTGCATTAGAATTGGGCTAAGCTTTGGTAAGAGGCTTGTGCCCTCTCTGTGGTGGCCTGTCACGGCAGGCACGTCTGACCTCTGTCCAGGCATTCGGTTAGCTTTCCGTCTTGTGACCGGCACTAAGCAGGGGAAGACGTTTTGACATCACGTGACTATCCACATTTCCTAGGTCTTTCACCCAGCAGTTTCGTGTCCACTGCACCTTAAGGGATTCTTTCTAGCTGATTCATATAAATTTCTTCATCGGACACATGAGTTTATTTATTCTGGGTTAGTATTGATTGACAGCTCATGACTGGTGATAAGGGACTTTGCAGCAATTTAAATGCTCCAGGACCCTGTCCCCTCACCATCTCTCCTGTAGCATGGATAAGCTGTAGACAGCAGCACAGCAAAAACATTCTCGGCCCGCTTCCCCACCAGCCACTGCCTGGCTCTTATGCTTCCCCACCACTGAATTCTGCATTGTGGTCTCCAGTTGGGTGAGGATAACATCCTTGGAGCAAACTTTCTTTGGCCCCGCTGTTTTCTGGCATTGAAAACTGATGTGGAGGAATCAGACTGTGTCTACCTTGTCGATGACGTGCTCTTCCTGCCCCTCATGGGAGCCCCTGCTCCCTTCTGTCCCCAAGGTGCACACATGGCCTCACTTTCTGCACCCCCAACCGAGCCCCAGCTTCAGCTCCAAGACCGCTGAGCTTGGGCCCATCTGAGGGCCCATGCCCTTAGCCTGCTACTCTCTTTGCTCACTCCCAGCCTTCAGCTCTCAACCTGAGTGTGACTTCTTCAGAGAGCGCCTCTCCCCTAGCTATTGTGGGTCCCTCCATAGCGCATTTTGCTACCTCGTCTTTCTCTTTTCCTTGAGGGTGAGGTTTTTTACAGGTGGAGTGGTATGTGTGTGTTTGGAGTTTTTCTGTAAGAACTGTAACCTGAGAGGGAAAGTGGTCAGCAGTGGAGCTTCCAGAGATGGCTGGAAAGTTGGGGTGAGGGGTGCTGCCCCCATGGGAAGAAGGGAATGAGAAAGAGGAAGCCAGGCCTTGTAGGAGGTGGGCAGGAGTCCCTGTCTGGTGGTCTACTGCCCAGCCAAAGGGAGATGATGGAAGCTCAGTTTGGGAAGGTGTTATGGGTTGGTCTGTGTCCCCCAAAAAAGATGTGTTCAAGTCCTGCCCGCCAGGAGCTGTGAATGGGACCTAACCAGGATGAGGTGGTGCCGGAGTAGGGTGAGCCTCATCTCACACTTGCTTTGTCCAATCCCCTTAGCTTCTCTGCACCCCTGCGATGGCAGCCATTCTCTTGAAGGCCAGACCCAAGGTGAGTGGGGCTCTCTGTCTCCATCTGTCCCCTCATCATGCCCCAGCCTCACAACCCTTGCAACCCTGAGTCTCCCCTTAGCTGCTGAATTCTCTGAGTCCCACCCCCACCCCACCCCACCCCATGTTTGGTTGCTGCCCGCTTGTCCTGGGACCCATGGGGGTGAATTCCCCTGTAGCCACAGAAATGGCTCATTTTAGGTGCCAGTATCTTTTGAAGACGTGTCCGTGTACTTCACCAAGACAGAATGGAAGCTTCTGGACCTCAGACAAAGGATCCTCTACAAGAGAGTGATGCTGGAGAACTACCGCCATTTGGTGTCACTGGGTAAGGATCTCACACACGCATCCAGTCGCCCTACTCTGTCTCTGAATTGAATCACTTGTTGGTTACTGTGAGCCCCAAAATAAGTGCATTTTCCCATTTCAGGAATCTGTTGTGGCTCAGCGTTTGTCTCAGTAGAACAGTTTTCAGCTAAATAGTTTTTTTTTAATGTTTTATTTATTTCTAGGAGAGAGAGAGAGTGAGAGACAGCGTGAGCAGGGGAGGGTCAGAGAGAGAGGGAGACACAGACTCTGAAACAGGCTCCAGGCTCTGAGCTGGCAGTCAGCACAGAGCCCGACGCGGGGCCTGAACCCACGAACCGTGAGATCATGACCTAAGCGAAAGTCAGACGCTTAACTGACTAAGCCACCCAGGCGCCCGTCAGCTAAATAGTTTTGACCTGTAAGTGGTAAACCCATGGGCCCCCATTATAGTTCTTTTGCATATAAAGTCATGAGTTAACTAGACCTCTTCTATCCAAAAGATGGATGTACGTTATCCTTGAATATTTATATGCACTATTTGAGACTTCATCAATTTTGATCAAGGTTGCAGTCATTTCATGCTACGGGGTTTAGCACCTTCTGTTCCTTGTGCCAAGCCAGGAGAAGAGGCCCAGGAAAAGATGTGTATTTGGTTTTCCAGCCTGAATAAGTCCAGAAAGGAGCCGGGGTGGGTTGCTGGCCACCCCCCCCTCCCCCCCCGCCACAGCAACTCACCACCTGTGAGGTTTCAGGGGCCTGTTTGCTCCATTTCTTCTCTCCATATTGAAAATCTATAATCTAACTACACACAGGGAGACTAGTTTCTTCCCCTTGGCTCTTTCTGGCCCTCACTGGGCAGTTCCAGGGCTCACAGGGGAGTTCTGGAATTGTCAGTTGATGCCACATGTCGCACCAGCCTCCTGACCTCCCTACAGGCCAAAAAGTAACACTGTTATCTTGCTGGCCCCAGTCACCACCTACCTGAGGCTCCCTGTGCCCACCTGGCCCCTGTACATCCAAAGTCCTTTGCTTCCTTAAAGGGACTCTGCCCTTTATCCGGACCCTCCCAGTGGCACTGCCTAGAGAGTTCTTTGTTCTCGGTTCTTGAGGATACTGAGGCTGGGCTGAGTTCAGGCGTGACTGATCTGCTTCATTTTCACGGACAGGACTTGTAGCCTCCAAGCCTCACCTGGTCTCCTGGCTGGAACAAGGGGAGGGGTCCCAGGCAGCAGACTTCCACAGGAGAAGGGCTGCCGCGGGGCTGCAGACAGGTGAGTGAGGGCCGCCTGGCCGGCTCGGCTGGCCTCTTCAGCAAGAGCAGCCGCCGGAGGGGGGCAGTGCGGCCACCACGGGTGGGATATTGCCATTTGTGGCAGACGTTACTCTCACAAGGAGTCCCCGTGGAGGCGCCAGATGAAGGGAGCGCCCCCTGCTGTGTCACACCAGTTCCAGTACTTCCAGCTCATTCGCACCGTTTCCCCTCTTGCCCTCCTATCTGCTGATCGTCATCTGGCCTCCTCCCCCGCGTCCTGGTCTCCTGATTCATTCCTTCTCGGCTTTGGTGTGAGGGCAAGGAGGCACAACAGACCCTAAATAGAGCTCCAGGGAGAGGGTGACACTGGTTGGAGTTCTCTGTCTTTCCAGGTGACAGGATAAAGAACGGGGCGTCGATTTCAAAGCAGAATCATTGCGTCAAAGAGCTCACCAGGACTGATCTTCAGGCGGGTGACAAGAGCCAGGTAGCCGGGCTGCGAGGGGAAACACTTGATCGCACAGGGCAACATGCTTATTCCCCACAGACAGGTTCCAGCAGGGGTGACCATCCCAGGGAGAGAGGTCAAAGCGGCTCCTCAGGTGAGGGAAGAGAGCTGAGGCAGAGAAGTAACGACAGCGGTAGGCAGGATTCTGGTCTGAGGCCGCAGTGTTCCACGGGCACTGAGAAGCGGTACCTGTGTCAGCAGTGTGGGAAATCCTTCAGTCGCAGCTCCAACCTCATCAAGCACCGGGTCATCCACAGTGGCGAGAAGCCCTACGAGTGCTCCGAGTGTGGGAAACTCTTCCGGCGCAGCTTCGCGCTCCTGGAGCACCAGCGCATCCACAGCGGCGAAAAGCCCTACGTGTGCGGCGAGTGCGGCAAGACCTTTACGCGCAGCTCCAACCTCATCAAGCACCAAATTATCCACAGCGGCGAGAGGCCCTACAAGTGCTCGGAGTGTGGGAAACTCTTCCGGCGCCGCTTCGCGCTCCTGGAGCACCAGCGCATCCACAGCGGCGAGCGGCCCTACGCGTGTGGCCAGTGCGGCAAGGCCTTCAGCAGGAGCTCCAACCTCATCGAGCACCAGCGCACCCACAGCGGCGAGAAGCCCTACGCTTGCGGCCAGTGTCTGAAGGCCTTCAAGGGCGTGTCCCAGCTCATTCACCACCAGCGCATCCACAGCGGGGAGAAGCCATTCGCGTGCAAAGAGTGCGGGAAGGCGTTCCGGGGCCGCTCGGGTCTCAGCCAGCACCGCCGGGCGCACAGCGGCGAGAAGCCCTACGAGTGCAGCGAGTGCGGGAAGGCCTTCAGCCGGCGCTCCAACCTCTTCAAGCACCAGGCGACTCACGGCGGCGGCGGCGGCGGCGAGGAGAGGCCCTGCGGGTGTCCCGACTGCGGGAGGGTGTTCCAGAGCCGCTCCTCCCTCCTGCAGCATCGGCGCACCCACGGCGGCCAGAAGCCTCGTGCGTGCGACCAGCGCGGCCAAGCCTGTGAGGGGAAAGGGTGCCTCAGCCACCTCCGCAGAACCCGTGCTGGAGGGAAGTCCTCGGCGAGGAGTGACGGGGAAAAGGCGCCGGCCTCTTTGTGCACGAGGTCGAGAGAGTCCGGGGACACGGCGCACGCGCAGCCTGCCGGTGCGCCTCTGGGAGAGGGCCCGCTTTAAAGCGTGGGGCTTCTCGCTCCCCTCCCTTTGGTCGCTGATGACGCGACCGAAGCACAGAGACCTCAGAGCAGACCCATTCTGTGCTGGAACTGCCCAGACCGCCCCTACCCCACGCGGGTCAGCGCCGCGCCCGCGAACAGGACCCTGTCCTGGGCGCCACCGCCTCCAGTGAGGGGCGAGTGGTCTCTTTCCTGTCGTGGGACCATTT
Organism: Hyaena hyaena; assembly: GCF_003009895.1. Classification (NCBI taxonomy): domain Eukaryota; kingdom Metazoa; phylum Chordata; class Mammalia; order Carnivora; family Hyaenidae; genus Hyaena; species Hyaena hyaena. The sequence goes on from NW_024081437.1 coordinate 105,008, forward strand.
GCTTTGCCCCAAGACTTCTTGGTGTTTCCAGGTAGAAGCACTAAAAGCACTTTAATCCTTTCAGAGATCATCGGTGGAGGGGACATGAGGGAATTCTACAACTAGACTGTGGCCCAACCATGACATCACCTCAAATTCATCAAGAAACAATCTGAAAATGGACTTGGGTGAACACATTCGTGGGCTGCTCGTGCCCAGAGGTCCAGCTGCAGGAAGCAACGTCTCCTCGCTGAGCCTGCTGCTCCATGGGAAGAAACAGGACACCATGCCATCTCCGTCCAGGAGCAGCACCCAGGTCCCATCTTCTGGAAGCCCTGAGGCAGGGCAGGGGAGTGGGGGGACACTCCAGTCCCTTGCAGGAGCAGGCTCTGCGGAGGATCCCGCACCAGCTGCCCTGCTACCATCCTGCCCTCCTGCCCAGGCCCCCAGGCTCACCCTACTCACTGCCGTCTGCCCCCCCACACCCCTGCAGCAGAGGCCACCCCTCTGGCCTCTCAGACCCTCCTCCCCACCCTCAGTGCCTAAAACTTCACGCTTAGCTGTTCCCCCTCAAGCAGCCACCTCTTATGGCTGGTGCCGATCAGGAAGCAAACGAGATGGGTTCAGAATTTGCACAGTAATGACTCTCTCATTGGACTTTTTGTATGACATTTCCTATAATATTGCAGGTTCAGTTGCTTTGAATATTTTTGCATTGAGGAGTAATGTAAACTAGAGATTTTTGCCATATGAGGATGTTGGTGAATCGCTCCTTAAATGAGAATCTCATCAACCCTCTGCGAAGACCTCAGGCAGGAGAAACAAGCACCGATTGGTGTGGTGGCGAGCCTGGCCACTCATCTCCCTCCTCCCCCTTAGCTCCACAGAGACAGGGTGGCCCCTTCACATGGCACTTTACTGCAGCCTCCTGCTGGCCAGGGGGTGGTGGCTGCTGGCAGGCTCTGCCCTATTCTGTCCGTATTGTCCCCAGAGCCCGGCTCAGGACCTCAGCCCCTGGGTGCTCTCAGCCCAGCATCCTGGTTGGCTTGCCACCTCCTTCCAGCCTTCTTCACTGCCAGGACCTCTGGCGGGCACTGGTGGGTATGCTGGACGCCCCCCATGGGCCTTGGAGGATCGTGTGCACCTTCCCTGCCACACAGCGGGAGGCTCAAAGCGCCCTCAGGAGAGTGTAGGGAAGACCTGAAAATACAGGATCCCTTCCGAGCATGCTTCTTGGAGCTCTAATCACTAGGACAACTCCAGAAGTAAGAGATACAGGTAGACACACATTGATAGCTATATTAAGATGATTAAAATGATTTTTAGACACTTATGACTTATGGAAAGTTCTAGAGTTCTTGTAACTTGCTTTTATCTCAGAGTCCATTTCACGGGGTCTCCATTCCCTTGTCCTTTGGTTGCCTTCTGCTCTTTGTGTCACATGTTTGCTGGCACTTCAGAAACATGAAGTATTAGGGACACTGTCTTTGAAGTCCAAGGACAGGGCATTGGGAAGTATGTGCTTTTATGAGGCGCACACAATCTTTGCCAGGGCTGGGGTGGATTCAGGAAACCAATCCCAGTGCAGAAGAAGAGACAGTGGCAGGAGGCCACGCACTTGAACTCTAGTCTCATTTGGTTCAACCATGGCCTGACCGGCACTGGGACGACAACTGCCACATGGTGGGAACTAGAAAGAGATCACATTCATAGGCTCTGATGTCTGTTTCCATCACTGTAGCAAGTGAGCAATATCAGCTGCTGCAGGCCAGTCAGTAACCAGCTTCACTAAAGAAGAGTTCTAGCCCCCAGTGGAATGCCCTCCCATTGGTTGTACTGGATACGCCACCTTGATTTTCAGCATCAACTCCTTTTGTCGCCTTGGGATCCGTTCCCAAAGACGACTAGATGCAGGGGGCTGATGCACAGGTGTTTTCAGCAGAAAGTGGATTTGCTGGGAGAGATGCTGGACACTTGTGCTCTGGTTTGGAAGTGTCCTGAAAGGCTCCAGGATCCTCAAATGCTTACCCAGATAAATGACCTTTAAGACAGCAACGCATCTTTTCGTCGGTTCTGTCTATAATCACGAGATTTTCACTGTGCTGCAATCGTTAGGATCCCTTCCGTGCCATGTGGTGATCAGGTGCAACGTGAACTGAACAGGTATTGCGTGGAATAAAAGTCCGAGTGTCCAGAGCGGGTGCTTGCCTTTTTCCTTCTAATGTGCTCTGGAATTGGGCTCCCACACTCTGTGTGGGGACAGCGTTGACGGCCCACGCTTGCTTTCCGGGGAACAACTGGACATAAAAGCTTTCCAGCATCCTTCCCCCAAGAACTACCCTGGACGCCGGTCCCTTTGCACTTCTCGACCAGTCTGCTTCAGAGGTGGCCCTGTAAGACACTGTCAGCGCATAGTGCCTCTTCCCTTTAGACCATTTGCCCTGGGAACTTGGCAGACTTGTGAAGAGCTGTTTAAATGCTGTGGCAGTGCCTCCGTGTAACTGGTAAACTGCCCTGACTACATTCATTTACTTTGGGTGCAAACAAATGAAGGTCTAAGAGTACTGGCCTTAAAAGCAGCCCTCTCATGGTGTAAAGTAACCACGTGGCGGCTGGACTAAAGGTCCCAGGAAAGACTCTTAAGTGTGGAATTGTGGGGAAAAGCCAAGACACTGTTTAGGCGAAGGTAAGACAGAAACCCTGGGGAGCGAGACGCATGGGAATCAAGGGCAGCCACCCCAGGCCGGTGGGACACCGTGACTCAGGGACCAGGAAGGGCAGAGAAGCGCACGAGTCCCCTGAGAGACAACAGCTGTGTCTTCCCTCCAGTTGCATCTGCAGGCAACATGGCAGCACCCACACTCACTCGAGCGGGTGCCCTGTCCAGCCCCATGGCGGCTTGTAGAGAGGGAGGCTCCACCTTCACCCTCCCGTGGTTTGCTCTGTGCAGGGACGCCAGGGTGAACACCTGTCTGTACTGTAGGCCTGGAAGCCCCTTCCCCTGGTCCTGTGATCTCTCCACCTCCCTCTTCCCCCAGCTCTTTCCTCTGTCCTTTATCTCTGATAGCCGTTGAACCACCACATCCGGTCCGCTCTCAGTCGCGTTGCCCCAGCTGTGCCTGCCTGAGTGCAGCCGTGTTTGAGTGCGGGGGCGGCCCGTGCGATTGTCACCCAGCTGACAGCAGCATCCATGTGTGGGGCTTTACGTAGGCCTGGGAACATTGCTCTTTGCAGACACGGACCGTGTCTGGAACCTTGCTCAGTTTGCCTGCAAGACTCGCTCTGCCTTGCGAAGCTGACAGGTGCTCCAGACACAGAGGTGAAAGCTGTGTTCCCGGGGACTTGTAGGGCTGTAATCCCAGATTTGCCCCCAAGGGAGAAGAAAAACTGGCCCGGGAAGGGGGCTTTCAAGATTCTGTTGCCATTGTCGCCAAACACCCTTAGCTTCTAAATGTTTGGTTTACTCTGTGAACCTTTCAGGATGGGCCAGGACCTTCACTCATTTCCTCAGCCGGAGGAGCACAGCTGTGGATGCTAAGGGTATGTCTTGTTACGCGGCAGAGATGACAAGTGGCGTCTTGAGGCCAGAGCAAGAGCAAGGAGTAGGGTTGCTGTTGGCACAGGAAGGAGAGGCCGAGGGATTTCAGGCAGCCCGTGGTGTGGTCAGGAACCCTCGAAGGGAAGAGGGATTTCTGGAGGACAGTTGCGGGGTAGATGGTCATGAGAAGCAGAATGCAGAAAGCCTGGCATGCCAGATGAAGAACTCTCATCTCTAGCCGCCTCCTGATGAGGAACAATTCTTTTTTAACATGAAAGAATTATTCTAAGATTGAGGAGGGGACGTTAGTGTATATTATAATGGCTAGAGCCCGTGAATTTGATGGATGGCCACCAAATATACACACTACAGTCAGCCAGATGTTTCTGATGTTCATTAAGTGTGGGCCCATGACGCTTTGACATGAGCACCTCAAATGACATTCTCAGGAATTGCCACCTGCCGTGGGATCACTCGGTTGTTTGCTCTCACACGACTACTGATGTGTCTGTGACTTCGCAACACAGGGCACCTCCAGGATTTGGAGGTCGCCGATGCATCTCTCTTCGATGGCCTTCTGTGGACGTATGATTGTGCATGGACCACAAGACCTGTTGAATGCTGGCTGGTGGACATTTGGGTTACTCCCAGTCCGGGGCCGTGACAAATAAAGCTGCTATGAGCATTTGCGTGCGGTTGTTTGTGTGGACGTGTTTTCATTTCTCTCGGGCATACAGCTAGCAGTGGGGGTGCGCCGCCTTACATCCTCCTCATCGCTTGTCTGTCTTGTTTATTTTAGCCACGCTGGGGGGTGGGGGGGGTGAGATCGTATTTAATCATTGTTTTGATTTGCATTTCCCTGCTGACTAATGATGTCGGGCATCTTTTCATGTCCTTCTGAGCTTTTCATGTCCTTCATATCTTCTTTGGTAAAGGGTCTGTTCAAATCTTTTGCCCATTTTTAATTGACTTGTTTGTCTTATAATTTAGTTGTAAGCGTTCTAGATACAAGTCCTTTGTCAGATATGGTTTGCAAATATTTCCTTCCAGGCTGGGGCTTGTCTTTCTATTTTCATAACGGTGGGGTTTTGTTTTTTGTTGTTTGTTTTTTTGAAGAGCAGAAGTTGGTTTATTTGATGAAGCCCAATTTCTGGATATTTTTAATTTTATAGTTTGCACAGTTAAGAAGTCCCTGCAAAACTCGACTCCCTATGATTTGATCCTCTGTTTTCTTGTAGAAGCTGTATGTTTTTTGCTCCTACATTTAGGACTACATTTAGGACTATAACTATAATTAGGCAATAAAAATTGCCATTTGAGGCAATTTTTGTGTGTGGCATGAGGTGAATTTGCAATTTATTTCTTGTTTCTATATGGATACTCAATTGAATTGCTTTGACATATTGGTTGAAAATCAACTGGCTGTGTGAAAGTCTACTTCTGGACTCATTGTGGGGCCCCATCAATCGGCTTGTCTATCTTTATGCCAGTGTTACATTCTTTTTGATCACTGTGGTTTTATTAATGGTCTTGAAATCAGGTAATGTGAATCCTCTGATATGGCTTTTTTTCCAAACTTGTTTTGTCTATCCTAAATTAGTCTCATTTCTGCATGAGTTTTAGAATACCTTGTCCATTTCTCTGCCGAGGGCAGGGGGAGGGAAGCCTGCTGGGATTTTGATTGGCTTGCATTGAATCTGCCTCTGCATCCTTTTGGGGAGGACTGACGTCTGAACACCCCTGAGCCCTTCAGTCTGTGAACCTAACATAGCTCTTCATTCAGGGCCATCCCTCCTTCCTCTCAGCAGCAGCTCGTGGTTTCAGTGTCCAAGCTCTGCACATGTGTTAGCATTTCTTGATTCCCCTGCTGTGGCTCCGTAGCGGCCCTGCATTCCTGTGTGGTCACTCACTCGTCCCACAGACTCGCACAGAGCCCCCAACGGTGTTGGGCGATGGGAGGATGACGAACACTACGTCTTGCCTACCTTCGGAGTCAGCACGCGTTGGGTGCTATGACGCCTGTGGGTAGCCCAGCCCGCATTTGATAACGGCCTCAGCTGTAACATCAAACAGAACAGTGTGTCCCACGTTCATGATTCTGAGGATCCATTGTTCCAAGATTAAAAAAAACACAAAACTTTCTGGCAAAGGCTTCTAGCAGGAAAACAAAATCAAATTGAAACAAGTAAGTAAGAATAAAATTAATCTTTTGTCTTTTTTTTTTTTTTTCAGCGAAAATATTCCTTGCTTAACATATAACGCACTTTCTTCCATATTCTGGCTAGTTCAGTGGGAACAGGGTGAAAGGAGGTGGAGAGGGAATGAGTCAGGCAGGCAGAGAAGAGGTGGGGAGAGAGAGACAGAGGAGAAAAGAGGAAAGCAAGGTTGAGGAGGAGAGTAGAGGAGATCTCAATTATCTCCTCAGACTGTGAGTGTGGGATGGAGAAACAAACAAGTGCAGTGTATTGGGAAAGTGGCCACCAGTACAGGTGACTTCTGTGCGGATTTTTGGTGTGTTAAATATAATCCAGGACTGTAAATGTACTTTCTCTTCTTATGATTTTCCTCATAACATTCTCTTTTCTCTAGCTTACCTTTTTTGTAATAATGCAGCATATAATACATATAACATCCAAAATATGTGTTCGTCGACTGTTTATGTTATTGGGGAGGATTCTGGTCAATAGTCGGCTATTAGAAGTTAAGGTCTGAGGAGTCAGTTACACATGGATTTTTGGCTCTGCAGGTGGTCAGCACCCCTAACTCCCATACTTTTCAAGGGTCATCTGTAATAGAAAACCTGACTGTGGTGATTAAATATGGGTTCCATTTTCTTCTGCAAGGAATCTTGGGGGGGCGGGGGGTAGCTTGCTGGTTCAGCAGCAGAGCATTGGTGAGGCCCAGTATCTAATTAGCTTAGCTTTGCCGCATGATCACAAAATGGCTGCTGAAGCTCCAACCATCACATAAACATTCAAGGACAGAAGGGGAAAAGGGCAACGATAATCACATCTGTCCCGTTTTATCAAGAAAGCAACAGCTCTTCCAGAAACTTCCCAGCAGACATTCACTTAAGTCTCACCCACAAGTGGATCATATGTCTCCCCTCAGCTGGAAGAGAGGCTGGGGAAAGCTGGGTACAGGATTGTCATGACCTATCCCTTGAGGCTGAGCCCAGTGATGCCTTGAACAAAAGTGAGGTCTTATCCCCAGAGAAGAAGGCTGGAATGGATATTGGGTGATGTTATGGGTTGGATTGTGTCCCCCCAAAGGGTATGTTGAAGTCTTAGTCCCCAGTTCCTCAGAATGCGACCTTATTTATAAGTAGGGCCTTTGCAGATATAACTAGTTAAGACGAGGTCATATTGGAGGAGGGTGGACCTTTCATTCAATATGACTGGTGTCCTCCTACGAGAAGGCGATCTTGAGAAGTATCCACAGGGCGCAGGGCATGGTAGGCGGTGAAATTGTTTGCTTTCTTTTCCACACTTTGTGGAGAGGAGTCTGGGTGGGCAGGACCCCTAGTTTTCCACAGAGCAGGCAGGGTCCGGAATGGGGGGCGGGGGGCGGCGGGGGGGAGGGCACTGAGGTGGAGGACAGAGATCTGGGGCCTGGGGCCAGGGCTAATGTGCCCAGCCCCCAGGACAGGGACCCCAGAGGTATGTGGCTCTACCTGCCGCCCTGGCCTCCCTGGGACTATAGTGACTCCACTTAAGGGACCCCAAGAGCTGGGGCTGGGTCCTGAGGGCAGTTAAAAACAAGGAAATGGAGAGGCTTGGTATACACGTATCCAAAGTCACCAGTGCATACGTTAATCACGTGCAAGGTTTTGTACACTAATTATACCCCAATAAAGCTGGGATGAAAAATTTTTTTTTCATTTTAACTTGAATTAAAAGAGAGATGCCCAGGATGACAGCCAGAAGACAGGAAATACAGAGCAGGCTCCGAAAGGAAGCAAGGTAATGACTGAGTAAAGAAAAGCTTGCTGAGAAGACAAAGGCCCCTTGGCTGCGCATCACGTGGGCTTGCCGGCTCGACGCGGAGCAGCAGGCGTTGCCTGGTGAGCGTTGCTGGGCTCCCCAGATAACGGGAACATCTCAGAAGCCTCCAAACAAAAGGGACTGGCCACAGCAGAAGCAGATATAGGTGGGCCAGCTCCCCAGGCAAGTCTAGAAGCCAGAAGCTGGGGAAGTGTCTGCAGCCCTGTGAGCCTCACTCCCAGCCGAAGTCACTCACCGAGCAGGGGAAAGGGAGCAAAACTTCAGAAACCATATCCTAGAGGAAGAGCTGCTGCACAAAACGGGGCAGAGGCCTTAGTAGCGGGCCATCAAACTGGGCAGTGCTGTCTCAGTGAGTGACAGAAGGCCCAGAGAACAAAGCCTGGAGAACAGGCATTGTGCTGGTTCATTCTCTGTGTCAGCATGGCTAGGCCAGGGTACCCGCCTTTGGATAAATGTCACTGTAAATGTTACCATGAAGGGATTTTTTTTTAATGGATTGACACTGAGATCAGTAGATCCCAAGGAAAATAGATCAGCCTCCATGCTGCATGCAATCGGCTGAAGGCCTTAGCGGGGAGGAGGATGGCATTCTGCCTCCACGTGGCCTTTGGACTTGAGCTGCAGCTCTTCCCTGGATCTCCAGCCCCCAAGACTGTGTTTCTGGCTTCTCTTCAGATCGTGTAAATCTTTCGCCTTTTACTAAAGATGTCAATAAATGTGCTATTATAACAGTATTTTCATATAATGTCATAGAACTGGACCGGTGTCATAGACAAAAAAAAAAAAAAAAAGGAGTCAAATAGTACAACTGTCAAACTAGATTCTGGAAGAATATAAAATGTGCATATGTTAAGGAGATGCATGTTGTCACAGTCTGTGCAACGTGTTTTCAAAGTTATTTATACCCTTGGCCCCTGTTATCGGTTGAGTTGCGTCCCCCCCCCCCACGAAAACGATATGTCGGAGTCCTAACCCCCAGTACCCGTGAATGGGACCTCATTTGGAGACACGGTCTGCACAGAGACGGTCAAGTTACAATGAGGTCATTAGCATGGGCCCCAATCCGGTAGGACCGGGTCCTGACGAAAAGGGGTAGTTTGAACAGAGACATGCACGCGTGGAGAAGCCCACGTGAAGATCAAGGCCGAGATCCGGGCCATGCTTCAGCAGGCCAGGCAATGCCGCAGATGGCCGGGAACAGCCCGGAAACCGGAGGAAGGACGGAGAGCGGACTCTCCCTGGGGGTCCCCGGAAGGAGCCAACCCCGCCCACGCCCGGACCTCGGACCGCTGGCCTCCTGGTCTGGGAGACAAGGAGCTTCTCTCGTGTGAGCCACTCAGTGTGTGGTGCTGTTACAGCCGCCCTAGGAAACTCATACAGCCCCTAAACAACACATCCTCAGACCAGTATCCAATACACTTAGAAATACACAGTGAGAGGTGGTCACAAAGTCTTGACAAACTCTACTCTGCAAGCATTAGGTCAGGGAAGAAATAAAAATGAAAGGAGAAACATTTGTAACACAAAGCAAAGAGGAATGTTTCACAGCAAACCTGTGGGACGCAGAAGATCTCACTGGTGGGAAAGTTAGTCTTTGGCTTTAGTTATTCAAGGTAGAAGATGACAAAAATACTAGTCTTACTCTTAAGAAATTAGAAAAAAAAAGAACAAAAAGTAAACCCAAAGAAAACAGATAGATGGGTTTAATAAAGATAAAAACTGAAGCTAATGAAGCAGGACACGAGGGAGAGAGAGAGAGAGAGAGAGAGAGAGAGAGAGAGGGAAAGAGGATGATCACAGTCCTGGGTTTTTTTCCTTGAAAAGCCCAATGAAACGTATAAATGAGGAAGGAGAGACCACTGCAAACACTGAAGAAACAGGGAGAATTATAGCAGTGCACCTGAACCCCTCGAGAAAACTGACTTTATATCCCCTGAAACAACAAAGAAGTGCGTACGATATTTGTAAGCAGAATCTAAGGAGATCCCATTTATGCAGAATCGTTAGCACCCGTGTGTGAATGAGGCGCATCTAAGTACGTGGGAGGGTGTCTGTGGGGAGGGTGTGTTTGCACACCCGTGTGAGTCAGGGTGTGGGTGTGAATGGGGAGGAACATGTGACGGGGGAGGTGCATGTGTGCGAGCTGGGGTGCAGAAAGCAGGGTCCCCACAATGTCGACACTGCTCTCGGGGTCAGGGATCCACAATATGAATCTCTTTTCCACGCATTCGTGTGCCCTGTATGAGTCCCACACAAGGCCAAGCCTTGTTGACAGAAAACACAAACAGCCAGTGGCTTCCTGAAGAAACGATGGCTGGAGGGCCAGCCGCCTCCTGTCTCCTGCTTCACACTTTGTCCTCACCACTTTGTTTCCTGCATGAAGACAAGGTGAGAATGCTCCCGGCCTCGTTACTTTGGTTCTCATCCCTCTGCACTGATAATTCCATGTTCAATTGGCTTGTGTCGTGTCCCCCAGGTATGCTCCTGATCCCAGACATGTCCCCATTGGCAGACACTGATGTGGCTTCTAAGCCAGTGACACATCTTGAGGACAGGCAGGTGGCTGGCCAGGGTGAGCTGGAGCAGTGGAGTTGTTTCTGTGGGTCTGAGTGTCCCCCCCCCCCCCCCCCCCCCCCCCCCGCAAACCTGCTGTGTCTCAAGTGCTCGCTGTCACTGTCCGGCAGGGTGCCGTGGTACGGATGCGCTGCTGAGAGACACTTGGGTTATTTCCGGTCTAGGACTGCAATGAATAACGCTGCCGTGGACAGTCACGTGCGAGCCTCTGTGTGGACACATAAACTCATGTCTGTTGGGTAAGACACAGCCAAACTGTTTTCCAAAGTGGTTGTGTCATCTTACGTTGCCACCAGTTCTTCCACATCGTCGTCAACACTTGGTATGGGCGGTCTTTTATATTTTAGCCATTCTAATAGACGTTAAATGTTGGGGAATTTGGGGAGCACCACCATTATTAGAAGTGAAATTATATGAACTTCCACTTAAATTATATTAAAAACAAAGGAGATACTCAAAACCCGTCACATTGTATTTCACCACACTTTACTGTTATGTATGCATTGACTCCCATTTGGTAGGGACGTACATTACAGTACGCCATGGTGAATCTCTTCCCAACTCAACATTTGATGACGTCAGGTGACTAGCAAAAAACAAAAACAAAACAAGAAGGAAATACTCTTCCAATATCAAAAACCATTACCCAATTCAACAAAGATGTCGCTTGTGTCACCAATGAATGAGTGACATTCCCACATACATCTCTGCTGTTTCACTTCCTCTTACTCACTAAGATAAATGAAAATAGCAACCAACATTTATGTAGGAACCACACTCATTCACCAGCTGCAATCATGGGTTGGGTATAGATACAAAAAAAGTTCAGCGAAAGTCAATAAAGGGATTTTGTAAGAATTTTCTAAGATTTGTAAGGGATTTTGTGAAACTTTGGCCACATGGAACTTATAAACAGTGTATTGTGCATTTTATTGTACATATTGCATGTGCATTGTATTTTATTATTTGTACATTGTGTATTCACATCCTTCATACCGATAAGACTTATAATAAACTTATTTATGTATGTACGTGTGTGCATGTACAGAGAGAGAGACAGAGTGAGAGAGAGAGAGAGAGAGAGAGAGAGAGAGAAACACATATACCTACATCCACAAATATACCCCTTCCTGGGTTTACGTTTGCTTTCCGGGAAAGCTGCTGTCTCCCGCCTCTGAGCACACTGCTGCTTTCCGGCGGCAGCATGCCGGCCCCAGCCCACCTGTCTGGTGCACAAGACGTGACGTGCAGCCTGGCCCGCCAAGCATGGGCCTAGGGAGGGTGCCTGAGGCCAGGCCACCGAGAGGCCAGGCAAGCCCAGAGTGCTGAGAGAGAGGCATCTGGACCCAGAGACCGCTCTGGGGCAGTGGCAGTGGCCAAAGACCAGGCTGTCATCCTGCGCACCCGGGGCCTGGACTTGAGCCCCTCTTGACTTGCCCAGCGACTGAGAAGGGACCTTCGTGGCCAGGTAGGTAAAGGGGACCTGGACCTGCTTGGGCACCAGAGGACCTGAGGGTTCCTGGCTGCCTCAAGCCTGGCGGCCTCCCCTACTCTTTCAGCGCGGGCCTGGGGAAGGCTCTTCTCTGGCCTGGCCTTGGGGCGCTCTTCGAGGTGGGTGCCCACAGGGGCAGGGAGCCAACCAGCCTTTCTCAGGAAGCTCAGCGGTGCACAGGCCACACTCCCCAACTAGCCCCCTCTAGGTCTTTCCCTTACCGTGTACCCCCACCCCACCCCACCATTCTGTCCTTGGCCAGGCCAGCGGCTCTCCTTGCAACAGAACCCCGACCCCACTGTTTCTCTCTCCCTCGGTTGCCATCCTCCCCGTTCGAGGCCTGCTTTAGTCCATCCTGCACAAAGCAGCCGGAGAGGCACTGGGGAGAACATAAATCAGATTTTGCCCCTCTTCTGGGTGCAGCTCTGTGTGTCTCCTCATTGTCCTCAGGGTCGGTCCAGACACCTTGGTCTGGGCAATGGGAATGACCTGAGATGGCCACTGCCTGTGTTCTGGCCTCAGCATTCTTCTCCCTTCCACGTTGCAGTGGCACTAGTCACCCTGACCTAGTTAGGGTATCCTGAATGGGCTCAGGGCTCAAGGCTCAAGGCTTTGCTCAGGCGAGTCTCTGGGGCGTGGCCGCCCCACCCACCCCACCCCTTCTCACCTGCTCTCCCTGTCTCCCAGACGACCCGCCCCTGCCTTGCCCCATCGTTTGGTCACACAGGTGGGGCCCCAGAGGCAGGTTAGCTGGCTCCTCAAAGCCCAGCAGAAGCAGCTACTGAGAAGCTGCCCTCCCCACAGAGCAGCCTCCTGGCCGTCATCGGGCCAAGCCACAGGGGACACGGCCCAGGACAAACTCCTTCCCAGGGGTTGCCCCCACTGCGCCGGCCACCCCACCTCTCCTGCGCACCACAGGTACCCCGCGCCCCACATGCAGCGGCCCTTCCTGGAGCTCGACCTGCACATATTGGGCTCTTTCTGCATATGTGCCTGTGCGTGAATGCGGGCACTTCCGAATTCTCCAGCACCCGGAGCACGCCACCCACTGTGCTGCTCTGAGCGAGCACCTTATTTCATCCTGTTGCCACCTTGCAGAGCAGGGACAGAGGCTCCAGGAGAGGAAGGAGTTGCTCAGGGTCCACAGGGGGCGAGTACCGGAGCTGGGCTTTGCACCCAGGCGGGCGCTCGGCTCTGTGGACACAGCTCCCCGAGCTGAGAAAGCCCAAGCTCCCTGGAGGCTCTCCTCCATCTCCCTCCCCAGCACAGACTCGGGACCTAGGCACATGTTCCTAAGGCCCTGTGCACTCATTTCGTGGGCCTCCAGGGTGACAACGCAGGGAGGGGATGAGAGCCGAGACAACAGTAGACCAGCCAGGGAGGAAGCCCGTGGCTCGGGACCACAGCCTCTGCCTGTCAGCCCCCTGGGCGAGCCTGTGAGCACCGACTGCTCCGCCACCCACCCACTGGGCCTATGGAAGGCTAGGCCACAAGGAGGCGGCCCCAGGGGGCTCCGCTCCAGCCCCCGGCCCAGCTCCTGGCCTGCTCCCTCTGGGCAGGGCGTAGAGGGAAAGCGGAAGCTCAGCTGGTGAGTAGCTGTTGATGTTTATTGAGATGCCAGGTGAGGGGTAGGAGCCTGCAGCAGCAAGCCCCTGGAGCACAGGCCAGGGCTCGGGCTGCGAGGAAGCTCCGGGGCTACAAAGTTGGGCAGGCCCGGGGAAGGAAGAAGGCCCGGAAGGCACGCAGGCCCGGGGCTAGCCGGCTCCGAGGACGGGGACGGGGACAGTGGGACACCAGTCCACGACCAGCTCCAGGCCTCAGAGCCTGACTGAACGGTCAGCGCTGGCGCTGCCCATGGTGCTGGGGGTGGGCCTCATGCCCCTGGGTGGTGGCATCACCGGCCCGCTGGCATTCAGGCTTCAAGGCTCGGACCGTCAGGCGGCACATACATGGGTTCAATGTGGGCCCAGCTCCGGGCCTGCTCGTCTGCCCAGCCAAGCAGCTCAGCAGCCCGGTGCAGGAAGACCATGAGCAGGGTGTGCACGTCACCCTCAGCTGAGTGGGCTGCACACGGCTCGGCCTGGAAATAGCGGCGGAAGAGGCTGCCCAGGCTGTAACCCTTACAGCCCTGGGCCCGGGTGCCATGGCTGTGGGCACGGTCCAGGCCCCGAAGCGCAGGCAGTGTATCCAGGCAGACGGTGTCCGGGGGCAGGTGGGCGCCCAGGCGCCGCAGCTCTGTGCACAGCAGGGGGAAGTCATAATCAAAGCCGTTGTGGGCCACGAGGCAGATGGGGCCCTCTTGGCGGCTCAGGAAAGCCTGTAGAGTCCGCACCACGGCGTCGTCAAAGCCCGCCTTCCGGCACCGGGCCAGCCTGTCACTGCTCAAGCCGGTGATCTCACTGGCCTTGGCGGTGAAAGGACGCTCTGGGCTCATGCACAGCGTGAGTTTGTCCAGGACTCGGGGCAGCACGGGGACACCAGACTCATCTCGGTCTGGGTTCTCCAGGGAGGAGCGGTGCACAGCAAACAGAGATATCTCGGCCACCTCGGGATCTATATTGGGGAGCCCAGTGGCTTCCAGATCCAAGAAGATGAAAGTCTCAGCCCGGGGCACCTCGGACATGGTGATGTGCTCACAGGGACAGCAGAGCCTAAAGCTGCCAGAGCAAGAGGCACAAAACCTGAGGGCCAAAGTGATGGGGATGCCTGGGCCCAGCCACACACAGCCAACCCCATGGCCACTGCTCCAACCCCTTTGTCGAGGGTGAGGCCTCCTAGGGCCTCGTCACCCTCTCCATTCTGTGCCCCAGTCCCTCCCTGGCCACCATCACTGCTACCAGCTAGTAAACAGCAAAAGGTAGGCCTGACGTGCCCAGATCCCAGCCCAGAGGCCTCTGCTGCCTGCCTCCAGGCACAGAAGAGGCAAAGCGCGGCAGGTCCATGTCATCAGGGACCAGGGATGTGCCAGCGCAGGATAGCATTTTCACTGAGACACCTTAGCTAGGAGCCTCAGGCACAGCACCCTGGGCCAGCTGTCAGGAAACAGGCAGCCAAGCCTCCCCTGGCTTCTCCCTTGTGCACAAGTGCCTTCCCCAACCTGGCCACCTGTGTCTGGGCTCCCGGCAGCTGCCCTCGCCAACCCTGCTGGCCGGCTTACCTGGGGCGGGTGCTGGCCGGCCTCCTGGGCTGCTGGGCACCTGTCTCCACACAGGCTGCTCCAGGCGGCCTTTAATCAGTGGCCATGGCCCGCCCCCAGCCGCCTGTTGGGCAACGAGGAGGCCTAAGGCCGCAGGACCTGTGCGGCCGGCTTGCCACCCCCTCGCTCACGCACAGCTGCCGAGACATACGCCCCATGTTTACAGATTGGAAAGCAGGCTCCCGGGCCACACGCAAGGCTCCCCACAAGCTGAGCCGTGGGCTGGAGGAACGTGTCATCACAGGCACGCGGAGCAAACGCAAGCCTTCCATCCAGCCTTGCTTCCAAGTCTGAGCAGGGCCAGGACACAGCAACCGAGCTGAGGCCCCTCCCACCAAGGGGGCAAGTCTTCCTCTCCAGCGCACCGCTCCACCTGGGTCACAGGGGACCCAGTGGCCCCTCGTGAGGGTAAAGTGAGCCCAGGAGTGGCAAAGAGGTGCTTGCACAAGCCAGGCTCAGCCAGTAAAGGGAAGGGCGCGCTCAGGATGGGACCTGGGTGTCACCGCAGTGGTCTTGGGGTGGCCTCCGCGCTGCCTGGCTATGGCTCACACGTCTCACAAGCTCGTCCCCACCAGGAAGGGGAGATGGCATCTGTTTCACAGGTGCAATGACCCATAGTATGTAAGAGACCCTTAGCAGAGGCTGCCAGGAAGGAGGAAGAGAGGCGAAGCCCGACCTGGCAAGTCAGGCGGGCTCCAACTGAGCCAAGGCGACCCCACCAAGTGACGAAGGGGTGGGGGTACGAGACTGCCTCAGCAGCACCCCCAGCCCCAGGAGCACGGGACTGGATGTGAAGCCCAGCGCCACCCAACCCAGGCTCTAGGGCCTTCCCAGCCCACCTGGCTCAGTCAAGGGTAAAGGGCACGTTCAAGAGGAGTAGAGAGCAAGAAGGCCCTTTCCTGGCCAGAAAGTGGGTGGCACCATCCTGAGGATCTCGTCCTGGGGCAAGATATGCCAGCCCTTGGTGGTGGGTGCCCACGGGCCCCGCCTCCCACCAGGGCCACGGGGAGGCAACCAAGATGCTGGCCGCGGCCTGCCTCCCACAGGCCTTCAGGAGTCCCCTGGACTGTGAAGCTGCTGGTGCAACTGGGCAATGGTGACCCTAGGCCCAGCCGTCCTTCCTCCCACAGCAGCCTCCTCGTCTGGAGCAGCCTCAGGGAGGCTGAGGAAGAGGAGGCGCGGGAGCAGGTGAGCTTCGCAGCCGGGGTGGGCCCGCGCAGTGGGCCACGAGTTTAGAGGGAGGCCCCTCCAGGAGTCCCTTCCGGCCTGCCACTGGGCTGAGGGAGGCAGAGGCCCCACCAGTTGTGCCTGTTCCCATGCTTGGAGGGAGGGAGGTGGCCGTGACAGGCACACTGCTCAGGGAGATACTGGGTCACCCTGGGAAGCCCAGAGAGCAGCTTCCCGGACAACCAGTCAGGCCACTGGCAAGAATTTCCCAGGCCAGTGCAGGGAGCCCTGGGGAGGGAGGAGGAAACACGTGCCCCGCCCCCTCGATTTCAGACGCGCTGGGTGCCGGAGGCTGGGCCCACGGTCTGCAGGGAGTCCTCATGTGGGACCCCGAAGCCAGTCACAGTGGAGATGGCAGTGCGGCAGTCGGGTGCCACAGTGAGGTGGAGACTTCTGGGGCTTTGTGTCCCCAAGTTTCACCAGGTGGGGACAGGGGCAGGAACAGAAGCGATGGGAGCTGCTTTGAGGCAAATAGGGAGGGAGAGGGCACGGCCAAGGCCGCCTGGGACGGCAGGAAGCCCATAGCCCGGGACCTGGGGCACCATCACGGGGAGAAGGGCGGACTGAGCAGTGGGGAGCCCCGGCCCCCTCAGCCTCAGCCAGACAGCAGAGAGGAGGAGGAGGTCGGGAGGCGGACTTGGAACCCGAGCTTCCCTTTCTGTCCAGCTCAAGTCTGCCCTCTTCCTCCTTCTGTCCCAGGCGGATGACAGGGCTGCTCCCGCAGAGCACGGGGCTGTGACTGCTTCTCCTGTCGGGGCTGGCCCTGCGCCACCCCCGCCCCCACCCCCCTGCTCCTCAGGGCAGAGCTTCCTGCCCCCAGACTACTGCACGTCTTTCAGACTGTCATTGAAGATCTTGTATTTCTCAGTTAGTTCCTCCATTTTTGTGGCTGCGGAGAGAAAACAAAATACAAACAGCAAAGTGACTCCTAGAGCTTCCTGGCCCACAAAAGGCCACTTTCCACATACCCCCCCCCCGCCCACCCCAGCCAGGCCTACACTGTTATTCACTAGTTCTCCTCCGGTCCCAGGCCCGCCTGCACCTGGTGCTCAAAGGGCTTGCAGCCCGGGCACCCAATTCCCAGCGTGTCCCAGGTACCGCCAAGCCAGGAGGTGGCCCTGTGGGTGCCAGGCCGAGCCCCAGGGCAGGCTCCGCTCGCTAGGCCGTGTCCATGCCCGCCCCCACCAGAGCCCAGGTGCGCTCCCTATCAGTCAGAACAGTAAGCCCATGCACACAAGCAAATCAAATGACACGTGCCTTAGCTGCCCCTCCACCCAGCAGGCAACTGCCACGACCTGCCACCTGGCTCTCAGGGAAAGGGGACGCCATCGTAATTCGCGCCTGCCTCTTAAGGTGCCAATTTGAGACAGTGACCGCTGGGCATGACATAAAGGGACTTTCACTCACACCCCTCCCCCGCCCTGGGGGTTCTGGGTCCCACTCGGGGCTCTGCCTTAACTTAAATAGATGCCTACCCCTTCCTCTGCCCTCTCATACGGCAAGCTCTTTCACTGACATTTGGTCCTGCCTATCTGGAGGACTCTGAGGCTCAGGAATCATGGGCCCCCACGACCCTCCCCACTTGTCACCAGTGCTCCCACTGGGTGAAGTTTACCATCCTGACCACACTTCACAGATGGGCTTTTCCTAGGTCCCTCTGGGTGTAATCTGCCTTTTCCCAAATCCACAGGCCGTCCCCACCTCGAGCCCCACTCCAGCCCCACTCTGCCTTCTGCGGGCCGCCTCAGCCCTGGGTGCTCCCTCAGTCCACACCTCTCCCCTCTGTCCTGGGCTCTCGTGGCTCAGAGCTGTCTGGGCTCTGGTTTTAGGCAAGAAGCCCCCAGCCTTCCGAATGTGCAACGCATTAATGCATTAATTTCTGGAGGCCACCGGCTTTCTCTCTGCAAGCCTGGACCCCAGCACTGGACCTAGGGATGCGTATTTTCGGTTCCATCTGCTCTGCGCTTGAAATCTGGAAACTCACCCCATCAGACTGCATTCAGTCACCTCCGCCCTATATTTTCCTTCCTCGCTTCCTTTGCAGGGCCTGCCCCGAGGTTGCTTCTGCTCGCCATCACTTTGCTTACCTGTCTCTTTTCTCTCTACTCATAGATTTGTTGCAGCTCCTGCTGTCCCGCCCCCCACAGGGCTCTTTCCCTTGATGTTTTTCAACACGTTTATCCTCTAAGAGTGTTTGCTTGTTTTTCTCTTTGTTGGTCTTTCATAGTTTTCTGGGTTAGGGTTTGCTGAAAAGTTCACTTCTCTGAATGACCCATTAGCCTTGCTTTTCCAGGTCTCTCTTCTCTCTTCCATGGGTTGGTCCAGGCTGGGGAGAGGAGGCCACTCCCCCCTCCCCGCTCCACTCTGGTTCCCGAGGCGTTCCCCAGTTCCCCAGCAGGAGCTCTGCAGGGCACGAGGCGACAAAGCCAGGCTTCTCCTGAGCTGCCAGCCACATGTGGGGTGGGGAGGGGCTGCCATTCATTACAATCATTTTCTGTACAGAACAGCAGGCTAAGGCCTCACTGGCAGCTCCGACCTGTACACACCCGCTTTGCCGGCACTCTGCTTCCAGCCTGCGCAGCACTGCCCCTGTCTGGGGCCGTGGCCCTTCTAGCAGACAGGCTGCCCCTTCTTCCTTGGGCTGTGGCTTTCTCCACCCGTCACATGTAACCAGTTGCTACCATCCACCCACCCATGCTGGGCTGTCAGCTCCCCTCCATCGCTCTCAGCACCGAGGCAAATGGGACTTCGGGTCCACCTAGTCGACGTGCTGACTGGTGAATGACGACGGGGTGGGCTGCCCGCCCCATGTCACCGGGGCCCTGTCCGTGCACGCCAGGGCATGGCTCAGGACCCAGGCCTGGCAGGCACACACAGCCCCTCACTCAAGCCCCTCATTTTGGGCTTCTTATACTGGGAAGGGAAGTGGCACGATCGCACACACCTTCCCCGGCTGCAGAGCCCGAGGAGGTCACGGAGGCCAAGGCCCTCAGTTTGTCTGGTGGGAACAGGGAAGGCAGGAAGGCCGTTCCGATTGGCCTTGGCATGGAGGTGGTATGAACGGCTTCTCTGATGCATCTGCAGCCTAAGAACTCATCTCCAATAAAATGTAGAAGGTGCAGCGATGAGAGCCGAGCCCTGCCCCTGCGCACCAGGCATGGCGCTTTCCCTCGCTACTGTCCAGACCTCCTGAGAGGGCCTGGGTCTCGAGGGTGGGCAAGCAGTTCTGTGCACCCAGCAGCCCTGCAGTCAGCTGACATGGTACATGGCAACGGGCAATAGTGACCGTTGTTCTATTAATGATACCATGGTTCAGGAAGCATTTTATTAACAGCAATTACACCCAGTGCGAGGGGAAAGTCATCGTGATAATAGTGACTAGGAAAAACATGAAGACGAGTCTTAAAATGGATGATTTTGTGGGGCTCAGTCAGGAAGAAGAGAGACCCTTGAGTGCCTGGTATACATGTGGCAAGTATTCGTGCCAAGGCCAGTGCCGGCTGCCTGAGGAGAGGGCTGGCTGGAGAGTCTATGCTAAGGGGTGGCTCAGAAGATCTGTGACCCAGAGCCATGCCTTGGGGCTGTGCTGGGGGGAGGGGGAGGGAACACATTGGTAGGCAAATGCCGTCACTGCTACCGCCTGGGGCAGAGGCTGAGAGCCGGAGCTGGGGAGGAGGGGCTGAGGAGTGAGGAGTTCTGGATCCCAGCAGGGTAGAAGGTCAGGTGCGCACCCACAGCCATGCTCACACCCAGGAGAGACCTGACAAGGACCCGTGCAATCGCCTCTGGCTGACCTTGAGGCTCGAGCAAGCAGGAAGTGAAGTAGAAGGAAACGTGGTGAACTCTCTGGCTGAGCGTTGGAAATGGACCGATTACAGAGACCTACATGGTAGATGCGTCTCACAGAGACCTAATTATCACTGAGTCAGGATAGCAGGTAGCTGTCGACAGGAGGAGACACACAACCTGGGACAAGGGGGCGCCTGAGCACGGCAGGGGTGGGGGTGCGATTATTTCATATTTCCATCTCTATGAGCTCAGGTTCCTCCCTAAACACTGTCTTTTGTATAAAAAAAAAAAAAGATCTTTCCTGAATGCATAATTCCATAATAAAACTATAAATGCACTCAACAAAAACTTTAATTGAAACTAAATGCAGACATGCTTTTGGCTCATCCAATGACAGAAATGCCAGAAAGGCCCAATCTAGCACTGATGAGGACACAGGAAGATGGCCACCGCACGGCCTTAGCGATGGAGGTGGGCCTCCCTGCTGTGACGCCAAGACCCGCGTCGTAGACGCGATCTAACACGGGGACACTCTGCATCTCCTGAACAGACTGTGACGTACATAAGTGAGCTGTGTGTGCAAAGCCAAGTCTGAAGACTGGGCGCAGGATGGAGGAGCCACGAGTGGACTAGACTGTCCCTGCCCCTGCTGCTGACACTTGGTGTCTGCGTGCCACTCGCTCCCTGCCAGGGCTCTGCCACACTGCTGAGCTCACAGAAGCTCACGCTGCCCTGCATTTCCCTTTACCGGTCATGTCATCACAGCCCATTTCTGAAACAGCAACTACGACCCCCACCATTACTCACCCAAGCGGTACCCGGTGTTAAAACTTTGGATTGTTTCCGGTTTTCACTACTGTTAATCTTATACCAGCATTATATATAATAGTAAAAAGCTGAAAATGACCTACAGGCTCAATAACATAAAATGTTAAGCAAATTACAAAAATTAAGCAAATACATGAATAGAATAGCGTTTCACAATAAAAGAGGTTACTTCAAGGGGTGCCTGGGTGGCTCAGTCAGTTAAGTTTCCAGCTCTTGATTTTGGCTCAGGTCATCATCTCATGGTTTGGGAGCTCAAGCCCCACATCAGGCTCAGCACAGAGCCTGCTTGGGATTCTCTCTCTCCCTCTCTCTCTGCCCCTCCCTGGCTCATGAGCCCGTTCTCTCTCTCAAAATAATAAATAAATAAACTTTTAAAAATGCTACTTCGAGAACATGGGAAAATGTTTAGAACATTTTTAACGTATTTTTTTGGTTTGTTTTTAATGTTTATTTCTTACAGAGACAGAGTACGAGTGGAGGAGGGGCAGAGAGAGAGGAAAATACAGAACCCGAAGCAGGCTCCAGGCTCTGAGCTGTCAGCACAAAGTCCACCCGTCGGACTCAAACTCATGAACTCAAAGATCAAGACCTGAGCCGAAGTCGGATGCTTAACTGACTGAGCCACCCAGGCGCTCCAATAACACTTGTTTTAAGTAAGCTCTATGCCCACCGTGGGGCTTGAACGTACAACCCCGAGATCAAGAGTTGTGTGCTCTATTCACTAAGCCAGCCAGGCATCCCAGGAAGATGCTTATAAAATGGTCCCAGGGAAAGAAGAACATAATATAAAAGTGTATATGTGGGGCACCTCGGTGGCTCAGTTGGTTAAGCGTCCAACTTCAGCTCAGCTCATGATCTCACGGGTTTTGAGTTCGAGCCCCACGTCGGGCTCTGTGCTGACAGCTCAGAGCCTAGAGCCTGCTTCAGATCCTGCGTCTCCCTTTCTTTCTGTGTCCCTTTCCTGCTCATGCTCTCTCTGTCTCTCAGAAATGAATAAACATTAAAATAAATAAATAAAAGTGTATATGTGTTGTGATTACAGTTACACAAAGAAATAAAAAATGATGAGGAAAAAGAATAAACAGACCAAAATGCTAACTCAACCGTCTCTGGGTCATCAGGTCACAAACTGCTTTTCTTTTAAATTTTTGTTTTGTTTTTGGTTTTTTTTTTGGGGGGGGGAGAGCACAAGCAGGGAAGGGGCAGAGAGAGGGGAGCAGAGGATCTAAAGCAGGCTCTGTATTGACAGGCTGAGAGCAGTGTACCCAATGCGGGGCTCAAACTCACCAACTGCAAGATCATGACCTAAGCCAGAGTTGGACACCCAACTGACTGAGTCACCCAGGTGCCCCTACAAACTGTTTTTATTATACCTCCACACATCTTTGGGTTTTCCCAATTTCCCACAATTACTTTTTTTCTGTTTTATAATCTACAGAAAGCATTTTTTCCAAGGGAAGGAAAACTTTACGCATCCGAAGAAGAAGAAAGCAAGGGGCAGTCCCCAACTACTCCCCAAATGCTGGTCGAGCAAGAAGGAGTCACACACGACACAGGTGCGAGGCCAAGGTGCGGGGGGCCACCGCACCTCTGACTGCCGAGCGGGTGGGCACAGCCACACCAAGTGGCGACAACATACCTAGACTCATGAGGGCGCTGCTGCTGCTGCTCCACCAGACGGGCTCGGCCTGCTGCCGCTTCGCCATCTCCACGGCTTCTGCTGAGGTGTCGGCGACCTCCATGACAGCTCTCAGCAGCTGTGAGGGAGAGAGGGGGGGCGCGGAGGCATCAAATGCTGCTGAGCTGACCCACAGAAGCCGTCTCCTGCTTCCCACCCGGGTTCACATTGAGCACGTGCTTTTCCCTAGAGCCTCAAGCATGTGGCCTTCGCCCCAAAGGACAGCTAGAGAGTCAGCAGTCAGCGTTTTCCATTGTCACTCCCTTCTTCCAGGCCCAGTAGGGATGCCGTACGATTACGTGCCCCATCCCACACTAGTAGCCGAGCAAAGCCACTAGCACAGTGGGAAGATCCATGATGCCCCAAGATAAGAGAAGGGCCTTTCCGATGAGAAAGGCCTGTACCCGATCTGACCCTGTCAGCAGAACTGCGGAGGACAGGCTGGCCGGAGGCTGGTTAAAAAACCAAACCAACACAGTACTCACTTCAGCAGCACTTAAGCTAAAATTGGGAAAAGCCAAGACCAATGTCGCAGAAGCCCTGAGCCAATGTCAGAGCTCCATGTGTGGCAACTGCACTCATAATTACAACCAACCCAGTGTTTTAAGTTGGACTCTAGGGACCTGAAATGCAGAACAACAAAATGAGTAGGTAAATATTTACGTAGTCAGCTGAGCGGTGTGAGACTACTTTTTCCCATCTGTCTGAGCTGGGTCAACTGCACTGAGAGGCAAGCACCTGGCTGGCTGGCTGGCATAGTTCTTGGTCATACACAAGAATGAACTCGCCATGATACATATGGGGATATTGTGAAGACAGAGTGATCCCAATGCAGGGACAAAGGCTAGAGGCTGGGCTAAGGGTCCCAGATGGTCAACTAGGTAGGACCCAGCAGGACACAAACCTCTTTGGGGCGCAGGGTCTTGGCTCAGCTGACGCCCCCTGAGGTGCAGTAGGATTCTTGGGGGGACATCTGCGTCAGCCCTCCCCCCTTCCCCAACAGCAGGAGAAGCACCCTCCCCAACCCGCCCAAGGCCCCAGACTGAGGGCCAGGGCCTAGCTGTGCCACGCCCGGCCCAGGCCCCTGTCCTCATGTGCGCGGCTAGGAGGGGGGAGGCTGCAGAGGCGGCTGGAAGGGAGGGGGGAGCGGGGCAGGAAAGGGTGATTCTTACTTGGCTGCACGAAGTGAGGGTCTGGTACACGGCCTGGACGATGGGGCCACACGGGTGGAGGTAGGGGCCTGGGCGCCGGCAGCACTCACCCAGCTCGTCGTCGTAGACTTGGAGGAAAGCCACAACGAGCTGGTGGAAGTCAGAGATGACCAAGCGCAGCTTCTGGTCCAGGGTGCTGGTGTCGGCCCCGCTCACGGCGCCGTCTTGCTTGTGCTGTGCAAAGCACAGCAGAGCCAGAGGTAGAGGAGCCCTTGAGGCCCTGCCTGCCCCTGGGGCACCAAGTCCCTTCCCGCATCAGATACAGAAGACCAGAGGCACATAAGAGCAAACGGTTTTAAGCAAAGCAGCCTGGCTTCTAGCCTCAGCCCAGCTACTGCTGCCTGTGTGGGCCTCAGTCTCCTCCTCAGGAAAAGGAGGACAGGTCAAGGACTGCTGGGAAGGCCATGTGCAAGAAAGCACGTGAAAGCCCAGACCTCACGACCTGGTGCACAGCCTGCAAGAAGCCGATCCCTTCCATTCTTCGGAAAGCCTCCCCACAGCTGCCCAGTCTGTCTGCCTCTCCCCTTCACATGGGCTGAGCACCCACAACATTCTAGAAGCCATTGAGCCCTGCACATCCACTATTTCATTTAACCCTCACAACACATTTGCTGCAGAGATGGGACCCCTGAGGCTGGGGAAGTAACATTCCTTGCCCTAGGGTACAAAGCGGGGCCCTTGCCGTCGGGCCCGAGCCCCTGAGCCCCACAGCCCCCAGGAGCCGGCACCCCTCACCTCCACCCTGAGCGCCTGCAGCTTGGCGACACTCTCCTGCAGCTGCCTGGCCAGCTCCATCACCTTCTCCTCCTCCAGCTCAACAGAGGAACAGGCCCTGCAGGGAGAGGAAAGAGGTCACGGCCAGCTCTGTGCCATCGCAGGCATTGAGCACCTGCAGGCCACACGGGGAAGGGTCTGTCCCGGGTAACGGAACCAAGTGGGACACATACCTCTGCCAGTCACTGTTTTGCTGCCCGAGGAAGGGCTGAACGTCCAGGGGCCATGGCTCACACTCGGGACTCAGGAGGGTCTGCAGGCGGGGGCCGGAGAAGAGCTCCCCCAGAAGCGCCTCGTTCTTCTCTCTGGTGTCCTCTAACTGCTCCTTCACACTGCTGAGGCAGCCCCAAGGCCATGCTGTCACTGGCCACAGCACAGCCTCCAGGGACCATGCTGGCAGATCTGCTGAGGCCCCTGGCCAAGGGAGCCCTCAGGCTCCCAGGGGAGACCCAGGGGCAAAACGAAACCAGGCAGAGAGGCCAGGAGATGATGTGTCCCCCGGTCCCTGCCCTGCTTTGGTGGCCATGACCAAGCCCCAGTCCCATGAGAGCCTGCCTGCCTGCAGCGACAGCATGGGCACCCACGTTTCTCCAGAGGCTGGCCTATCTTCTCCGAGGCCTGCAAAGCACCTTCACACTGACAGCCCAGCAGTGTGAGCACTGTCCCAGGGGGGCATCCTTCCCGGGCTCACACCTCGCAGCACACCAGTGTACAGCTGCCACCACCGGAGTGGCGAGTAAGACCTCAGCTGGAGACGTAGGTGGTGGTGGGCCTGGATGCCCAGTGCGCCCCCCAGCACTACCACCTCCAGACAGAGCTCCAAGGGTGCCTCCTGGCCATTGTGCGGAGAGCCCACCCTGAGCCTTTACCTGGAGCAGCTGAAGCATGCGGCAGTCAGGCTCTGGACGCTATCCAGCAGCTGGTTCATGAAGCGCAACTGCTTCTGGGCACAGGCCCGGCCCTGGGCAGGGAAGGGCGCACACACTCACTAGGCCGGACGTGCCAAGGGGCTCCTGCTCCACACCTTGCCCTGCTGGGGCCAGTGGAAAGGAGTGGCCTGTACCAGCAACCCCCTGTGCCCCACCCAGCAGCATTTTGGACTGGCTTGGGGACCATGGCCTCCAGAGCTGCTGTCATTGAGTGCTCCCGGCTTTGGGTGGCAACGATGCCTGGGACCACGCTCTGGGAAGTGCAGTAGCAATATACAGGAGCAGGGCACTTGGGGGGGCTCAGTCGGTTAAGGGTATGGCTCTTGATCTGGGTTCAGGTCATGATCTTGTGGTTCGTGGGATCGAGCCCCACGTCAGGCTCTACGCTGAGAGCACAGAGCCTGCTTGGGCTTCTCTCTCTCTCTCTCTCTCTCTCTGCCCCTCCCCTTCTCTCTCTCTCTCTCTCTCACTCTCAAAAATAAAAACACATTTAAAAAAAGAAAGGACTGTACAAGCACATGTGCCCATCAAATGTCTCAAAGCACAGCTCCTTGGGTGGGTGTGCGGAGCGCAGCGGGGCCTGCCGAAGGCAGAGCACGGCCCACAGGGACTGAAGCCACTCTGCTCCTCAGAAACTTGCTTATTCTCCCTGGCAGACTGACCACTGCAGCCAGGAGTGGCCTGAGATAACCGTTCTCCTCACAGGAAGAACCCGTGGCCAGACTTCACCGCTGAGAGACCCCCGGCCCAAAGGCAGCTGGGATTCCCAGCAGGGACCCGCCTGGCCAGGGACTCAAGGCTTCAAGAAGGAGAGGAGGCTCACAGGACCCAAACACTTACAACCTGAGAGTTCCGGCCTGAGAGCCTTGTGTGAGCAGTGGTATCAGAAAGAAGGCTGAGGCCTGCCTGTCCATTTTAGATCTTCATGGCCGCTGCCCTGACAGACCCACTTTCTGAGGGATGCAACAGAACAATTTGCTCAGCCGGCATCACGATAAAGCTCTCCAAGAAGCATCTGCACTTAACGTGGGCATGGAAGGCACAGGCTGTGGTGCTAGGGCTGTGCGGCTCTGGGCGCCATTTCCAGCTAGGCAGCCCTGGCTTGGGGGGTAGATTTGGGAATGGGGACATGCTCCGCTATGTTTACAGCCCAGCTCCCTCTCCATGGGTGCCAGGCCTCATGCCTACAGCTGCCTGGCACTTCCTCACAAGCTTGGCTCCTGGCTGTGCAGCCACGTCAACAGGACCAGTGACTCTGGAAGCTTCTCGATCTAAAACTGGGTACTTGAGCCTGGTCAGTACCGCCTGTTTACTCATTCTCCCAATCTACCTCAGTGATGCTGAGCCCGAGTGACACACTTGAGGGCAGCGTGAAGGTAGAGGAGGGAGTTGGGACACTGTCTGGACAGGAGACAGCCCAGACAGAAACATGAGAGCAACTATCACTCAGGACCTCACAAAGCCTTGACCAGTGGCCAGGGCTGGGACACTCTGCCTGCTATGCCCTCCTCAGCACAGCCTTGACTCTGATAGCCCCCCGAATGCCCGGCCTCTGCCAGCCTGGGTTAGGGCCGGGACTGTGGGCTCCCTGATCACACTCTAGCAGCCTGGGGCCCTCCTCTCCCAGAGGGGCTCTGTTCCGGTGAGCTGCGCTGGTGATCTGTATTGAGATGTTCAATGCACACACCATGAATTCACCCTTTTTAAGTACACAGTTCAGGGCTTGTTATGACAGTCACAGAGCTGTGCAACCCTTGCCACTAGGTAAGCCCAGGACATTACCATCACCCCAAAAGCAATCCCATGCCCATGAGCAGTCATTCCCTGCACACCCCCCCATCCCTAGCCCTTAGCACCCACTGACCTCCTCTCTGCTTCTATGCATTTGCCTCTTCTGGACACTTCCTATAAATGGAATCTTACATATGCAGCTTCCTTCACTGAGCATTATGTTTTCAAGGTTCATCCACGTAATAGTTTTTTCTTCATCATTGCCTATTTATCCATTCACCAATTAATTAGGGCTTATCCTCACCAATGCCACGGTACATGAAGTGGGATCTCATTGAGGTTTTGATCTGCATCTCCCTGCCCATTTTTCTGTTGGGTTACTTGTTTTATCATTATTGAGGTGTAAGCATTTTTTATGGATTCTGAATACCAGACCCTTATCAGATATAGGATCGACAAAGATTTTCTTTCGTTCTGTGGATTCTCTTCAATTTCCTGATGTCCTTTGAAGCACCAGAGTAGCTCATTTTAATGAAGTCTAATTGATCAATGTTTTTCTTTTAATTTGTGCTTTTGGTGTCAAGATGACCTTTAAAAATATTATCAAGCCATGGATTTGAATTAATGTGCCAGGCCTCAGTCTGCTGCAGACACTAGCCTTACGATGCATTCATCATCCCCAGGACGTTCCCGCTCTGGCCAATGAGGGCTTCTATTGCTAGCTGCCTGCTGAGTCCTTCAGATGTAACTGTAAAGTCTTGGATGCCTGCCTTGTTCTCTTGTCTAACAAAGTGTCCCTGACTCAACTGGTACACTTCCTGCCCCAGGCCTTTGTTACAACGGGACTGTCATTGTTCTTGTCCTTTTAAGAGGATAAAGCAGGGAAACACACACACACACACAATTTTCAAGTTAAAATACATCAAGAGCTCATGCTGATATTCCCAATTCAAATTCCAGACTACAGGGTTTCACCAAACCTAATTATCTTACACCCCTATCTCCTTTCTCCCATGCCCCCCACCAACTCCCAGCTCTCAACAATGCCAGCATAAATGATTTTGTTTTTATTTTTTATTCTATAAGATGGAATGAAGTACTGATCCATGTTCCAACATGAATGACCCTTGGAAATATCATGCTAAGTGAAGAAGCCATTACAAAAGGGCACATACCGCATGACTCCATTTATATGAGATAAAGACAGGAGAGTAGCGGGTACCAGGGTCTGGGGGTGATGGGGTGTGATGGCTTAATGGGCATGGATCCCCTTTTAGGGTGATAAAAATGTTCTGGAACTAGATAGAGCATGCAATGTCGGCACAACAATGTGAATGTACTTAATGCCACTGACTGTACACTTAAGAGTAGTTCAGATGACAAATCTGATGTATTTTACCACAATAAAAAATATTTTTTAAAAAAGAATAGATGGGGCGCCTGGGTGGCTTAGTCGGTTAAGCGTCCGACTTTCGATAAGGTCATGATCTCGAGGTTCGTGGGTTAGAGCCCCGCATAGGGCTCTGTGCTGACTGCCAGCTCGGAGCCTGGAGCCTGTTTCAGAGTCTGTGACTCCCTCTCTCTCTGACCCTCCCCTGCTCATGCTCTCTCTCTCTCTCCTAGAAATAAATAAAAACATTAAAAAATAAAAATAAGAATAAAAAAGAATAGAACTCTTCAGAGCTTGCTGGGAAAATTTTTTAATGGTTAAACTGGTAAATCTTATGCTCTATGCATTTTACCACAATGAAAAAATCTTTAAAGATAAAAAGGAAGGGAGGCATTATAGTTCCAGGTAAGATGAGGGGCCAGCTTCCTCTCCCAGTAAATGCTCCCCTCTCAGAGCGGGACAGAATGCATGTGGCAGGTGTCTATAGTCTCGCGAGAGCAAGTATCAGCAGGCACGTGAAGGAGGCATGCCAGAATCCTAGGTTACCATTGAGACTGGTGATGATCTAGCATGTTCTCTCCTGTGGTCTCTCTGGAGCTGCGCTCAGCCCAGCTTGAACCCAGAAGGGAGCATAACGGTACAGAGAACTCCAGAAAAGGAAACCCCTAACAGTCAGAGAGAGTAGGGGAGATCTCCAGCCTTTGTTCTCTCCCTCTGCTCTGTGATCCCAGACCCCAGGCAATAACATGGCAGCAGTGGCCACAGCAACAAAGGTGGCCGCTAAAAGAAAACTGTAGAAGCTAGGACTCTGAGAGCAGGGAATCTTCCTCTCCATTCAGCGCAGCTATGGGGGAGGGGGACAAACCCTGTTACCGCTTCTTCCTCTCTGTCCTCCTGCCACTGTGGACTGTGGTGCAGCCACAGAAGTGGGAGGCTTATGGCTGCAGGGCGGCAAAGGAGAGCCCTTCCCCCAGGAACCGGATAGTATCAAAGAGATGACAGGGAATGACAGAGTGGAGAAAGTGACCCCATAAATCTGCTTATGAATGCCTGGGCTCACCCCCACCCATGCAGGGGCAGATCTGACCTCTATGAGCATCCTGACCAGGGGAGAGACCAGCACCCAGATCCCAGGCTGGCCGAAGGGTGGCGCACATGCAGGAAGGGCCCGAACAGTAGCTCAAAGGCTGTGGAAACCGGGCCAACTCTGGAAGCACAGGCCAGAGAAGGAGGCAGAACGTGCAGCTGACGTCTAACCAGGTCAAGTGCCTGCTACAACACAAATATCAACATTATTCATAAAATTTAACAAGGCCCGGAGTCAAAGTCATAGGCAAAGTGTCCAAGATGCAATCCAAAATTATTTGGCACATCAAGAAAACCATGAAAATCTCAACTTGCACGAGAAAAGACAGTGAAGAGACACCAATCACAAGATGGCACACAGATGCTGGAATTACCTGACAAATTTAAAGCAGTCATAAAAATGCTAGATAAGGAATTATGAGCTCTCTTGAAACAGAAGTTAAAACAGAAAACATCTGCAAAGAACCAAAATT
This sequence comes from Hyaena hyaena, assembly GCF_003009895.1. NCBI lineage: Eukaryota > Metazoa > Chordata > Mammalia > Carnivora > Hyaenidae > Hyaena > Hyaena hyaena. The sequence goes on from NW_024081437.1 coordinate 134,907, forward strand.
TTTAATACTGCTTAAATTTATTTTGAGATAGAAATCAAGCATGAGCAAGGAAGGGGCGGAGCGGTGGGGGTCGGGGCAGAGAATCCCAAGCAGGGTCCACACCATCAGCACACAGCCCAATGCAAGCTTGAACTCATAAACCATGAGATCATGACCTGAGCCAAATTCAGACCTTAACCAACTAAGCCTTCCAGGCACCCCCAAGAAAGAATTAAAAAGGAAACAAACAAAAAAACAAAACCCAAGAAGTATCTTTTTTAGAGCTGGAAAATAAGAATAACTGGAATAAAAAAAACTCACTGATGAACACAACAGCAGAATGTAGGGGACAGAGGCAAGAGTCAGTGAACTTGAAAACAGATTCACAGAAACTATTCAGTGTGAGCAACAGAGGAGAAAAAAAGTCTGAAAACCATTTCAGGGTATCATGGACTTATGATACAATAATAAAAGGTCTAATATGTGTGTCGTAGGAGGCCCATACAGAAGGGAGACACAGTATTTGAAGGAATAATAGCTGAAAACTTGACAAACTTGGAAAAAGACACAAATTTACAGATTTGAGAAACTGAACGAATCCAAACAGGAAAGCCAAAGAAATACTCCCGCAAACGCACAAATTGCTAGACTAATGATAAAGAGGGGAAAAAAGTTTTAAAGCAGCAAGTGGAAAACAATGCATGACCCATAGGAGAAAAATTATTGAAATGACTGCAGATTTCCCACTGGAACTTGTGGAGAAGTGGATACTACCAACCCAGTAACCAGTATCCACCAAGAATACAGGGCAACTCTTAAGAGAATTTGGACCCAGCAGACCACTTCCAAAAGAATTGCTAGGGGCGCATGGGGGGCTCAGTCATTTGAGCATCTGACTGATTCCGGCTCAGGTCAAGATCTCACAGCTTTGTGAGCTTGAGCCCCGCGTGGGGCTCTGTGCTGACAGCTCAGAGCCTGGAGCCTGCTTCCCATTCTGTGTCTCCTTCTCTCTTGCTTCTCTCTCTCTCTCTCTCTCTCTCTCTCAAAAATAAATAAACATTAAAAAATAAAAAAGAATTGCTAAAGGCCATCATTCAGACAGAGGTGAAAGGATACCAGAAGGAAACTTGGAACATCACATAATCCACTCAGTAATGCGGAGAAAGCATTTACAAAAATTCAACACCCTTTCCTGATAAAAGCACTTAACCACTAGGAAGAGAAGGGAGCATCCTCAACCTGAAAAGGGCATCTGTGAAAAATTCACAGTTAACATCATACTCAGTGGTGAAGATCAAATGCTTTCCTCCTAAATCATGTACAAGGCAAGGATGCCCACTCTTGCCACTTCTATTCAACACTGTACTGGAAGTGCTAGCCAGGGCAATTAGGTAAGAAAAAGAAACAAAAAACCCACTAATTGAAAAGGCAAACATAAAACCATCTCTATTTGCAGATGACATGATCTTATATGTAAAAAATCCTAAGGGAATCCACTAAAAAACCATTAGGGCTAACAAACAAGCTTGGCAATGTGGCAGAGTACAAGAGCAATATGCAAAAAAATCAATTGTATTTCTACACACTAGCAGTAAGTAATACAAAAATGAAATTAAGAAAACAATTCCATTTATAATAGCATCATAAAGAATAAAATACTTGGGAACAAATTGAGATATATACACTGGAAGCTACAAAACAGCTTTGAAAGGAATTAAAGAAAACCTAAATATGGGCACCTGGGTGGCTCAGTCAGTTAAGCGTCCCACTTCAGCTTAGGTCTTTATCTCATGGTTTAGGACTTCAAGCCCCACATAAGGCTCTGTGCTGACAGCCCAGAGCCTAGAGCCTGCTTCAGATTCTGTATCTCCCTTTCTCTCTGACCCTCCCCTGCTCACACTGTCTCTCTCTCTCTCTCCCTCCCCCTCTCTCTCTGTCTCTCTCTCTCTCAAAAATAAATAATAAAACATTGAAAACATTTTTTAATTAAAGAAAACCTAAATAAACGGAGAGACAGTCCATGTTTATGAATAGAAAGACTTGCGTGTTGATGGCAACACTCCCCAAAATGATCCACAGATTTAATACAAACTCCATCAAAATTCCACTTGGCATTTTTGCAGACATTGACAAGCTTAATCTAAAATTCATGTGGAAATTCAATTCTAAAATTCATGTGGAAATTCAATGGAATTGCTAATAAAAGCCAAACCTATCTTTAAAAAGAGCAAAACTGAAGGATTCACACGTTACAACTTACTAGGAAGGTACACTAATCAAGACAGTGTGGCATAAGGACAGACATAGATCAATGGAACAGAATGGAGAATCCAGAAATAACCCTTCACATTTACAGTTAACTGGTTTTCATCAAGGACGCTAAGACAATTCAGTGAGGTAGGAATGGTCTTTTCAATAAATGGTGCTGGGAAAACGAAACAGTCACATGTAAAAGAATGAAGTTGGACACATACCTCACACCATAACTAACTCAAAATAGATCCAAGACCTAAACGTAAGAACTAAAAACTACAAAACTCTTAGAAGAGGAGCGCCTGGGTGACTCAGTTGGTTGAACATCAACCCTTGATTTCAGTTCAGGTCCCTTGATTTCCAGGGTCCTGGGATCAAGCCCCGCATCAGGCTCCACACTGCTTAAGATTCTCTCTCTCCCTCTGCCCCTCTCCCCCGCTCTCTCTCTCTCTCTCTCTCACTAAAAAGAAATTTTTTTTAACTCTTAGAAGAAAAGAGAAGTATCCATCTTCATGACTTTGGATTTGGCAACGAATTGTTAGCTATAATGCCAAAAGGACAAGCAACAAAAGAAAAAAATAAATAAATTGGACTGCATCAAGACTAGAAGCTTTTGTGCTCCAGAGTACGATTCAGGAAAGTAAAGAGACAATGCACAGAATGGGAGAAAATATTTGTAAATCAAATACGTGACACAGCTTGTATCCAGAATATATAAAGGATTCTTACAACTCAATAAAAGACAATCCAACTAACAAGTGGGCAAAAGAACTGAATATAGATAGTTCTCCAGAGAAGATCTACAAATGGCCAATAAGCCCAGAAGAAGATGCTCACCCTGATTAGCCACCAGGGAAATGCAAATCGCAACCACGACGGGAGAGCCCTTCCCACACACCAGGATGACTGGACTCAAAAAGATGAACAGAAGTTGGTGAGTATGTGGAGAAAGTGGGACCCTGACACACCGCTGGTGGGCGTGTCAAATGGTGCAGTCACTTTGGAAAACAGTTTGGTACAACGTTCCTCAAACAGTTAAAGGTACAATTGCTACACTGACCTATCGATGCCACTCCTAGCTATAGACCCCAGGAGAATTGAAAACATGTCTTCAGTTACACACATATACACTGACATTCATATTATTATTTCAGAGCCAAAATGTGAAAATAATTATTTCAAAAGTTTGACAAGATTTTAAGGGTAGGGGTAGGGTTCCTTTGACTGATGTGGGTGTGGATTAGGGCCACCTCTATATAGAAGGTGGTGGCAGGTGGGGGAGGGGGGCAGTGAGTCAGGGAAAGTGCATGGGCTTGGACCAGGGGCCTGAGTTTGAGGTCAGGCTCTGTTCCTGGGTGACCGAGAGCAAGCTGTCTGACACTTCCCCTGTGAAATGGGGCTAAGACAAGTACCTACTGCCAAGGGCGAGTGTGCTACTGGCACATATAAAGTACCTACCACAGTGCCAGTGTACATGAAGTCACTGACCAAGGACAGGATGTGCTCTGTCCCTTCAGTCACCATAACCAGAGATCTGCCTCGGGCCTCCTCAGTTGCCTCCCCACCCCCCTTAGCCCTAGGGGTGGCTGGGGTCTCTGCAAGGGAATCCTACAGATTCCTGCCCCAGGGGGCTTAGGAACAGTGGCTGGGGATGCTCGCTCCCCGGCCTGAGGAGCAAAGGCCAGAGGGAAGAAACCCGTCCCACGCCTAACCCAGCCTCACTGAGGCTCCCAGCCTGTGGGGACAGAGAGGACCCTCTCTTACCTTTAGGAGGTCCTGGTCATCCAGTCCACACAGCATCAGCTCCTGGCCTAGTCTCACCATCTCTGTCAGAACACAAGGACCCCATTACTGCAGACGCCCACCCAGGCAGGAGGGGACGCCGTGCGCTCAGGGGCACACCGACACTCAGCATGCCGAGCGCCACTCCGGGGAGAGTGCTCCCGCTCCAGCTGGGCCCGGAAGGCCTGGGTGGACAGGGAGGTGGGGAGGGCAGCATGCCCAGGAATGCCTCTGGCTGTGTGACCTGCATCAGTTTCCTGGGCTGAAAATAGGGAGTCACATCTGATGTGAACCAAATAAGGTATTCTTGCTTCTAGGAGAAGCCAGCCGGCCACCCAAGGAGCTGACAGAGAGGTCAGGGAACCTTCCAAAGTCTCTGTATGCCACGCTTTCAGAGAACTTGCCTGGCCAAAGCAAAAGGAACCTTGGCTCACATGTGTCAATTTCCTACAGGCCTTTATCATCATCACTTCCTTTCACCTTGCTGGAACTCTAGGAGCTGGACTTCAGCTCCATTTTACAGACTGGGAAACTGAGTCACTGCATGGTCCCCAGCCACATCTTACACGGTGCCCTGGGCATTTCCTGAGCAACCATCTGGTATAGAGAGAAAGGCCGGGACTTGGAGCTAGAAAGCCTGGGGCCACTGCCAGCTCTGAACCGCTGACCGAGCCCTGTGGCTGTGCCCTTACTCCTTCATAAGCAAGGCCCATCTCCTACCCCCACATGGCTCAGTTGTACAACAGGCCTAACTCTGGCATCTGCTTCGGAAGGTTTCGTGCAAGAAACAAGCAGAGCATCCATGTGAAAGCATTAGTAACCCTGGAAACACAGTCCAAATACCAGTTATACGCCCCCAGGCATGCCCACTCTACCCACACCCCTTAACCCCAAACCCTCGTGCCCTGCGGAGGGAGGCCACGTCCAAGTCTTCGTGAGTCTGCCCAACCCTCCCTTCGTGATAAATCCAGGACTGGCCAGCACTCTACCTCCAGTGCTCCTCCCGCCAGTGTCTTGCCTGCAGCACTACAACAGCCTTCCCGGGGTCTCCCAGCCTCTGCCCAGGCCTCCTGTTCTCAGCTCAGTAGCTGTAAGGCCCCTTATAAAGCATAGCTTTAAGCGTAAGTCAGGCCACAGCTTTCCTCAGAATAAAAGCTGTCGTTCCATGGCCCACAGACCTAGCCTGATCTGGCCCTGTTGCCTCTCTGCCCTCACCCCACCAGTCTTCCCTTGCTCTGCACTCTGCAGCAGCCACTCCGGCCTCCTTGCTGCTTCTCACACATGCAAGGCACACACAAGCCTACCTCAGGCCCTTTGCACTTGCTGTTCTCTTACCCTGAACACTATTCTTCCTCAGATCTGCCTGGCTCGCCTCCTCCCTTCCTGCAAGTCTGTGTTTAAAAAAGAGGCTTTGGACACCCTGGGGGGGGGGGGCTCAGTCGGTTAAGCATCCGACCCAAGATTTCCGCTTAGATCATGATCTCACGGTTTGTGAGATGGAGCCCCATTGCCACACTGACTGCGTGGAGCCTGGTTGGGATTCTCTCCCTCTCTTTTTCTGCCCCTCCCCTGCTCAGACTCACTCTTTCTCTCTCTCTCAACATAAGTAAATAAATATTTTGAGAGAGAGAGAGAGAGAAAGAGAGAGAGAGGCTTTCCCCAACTATCTTATATCCGCAGTAGCCCCCTTCACCACTGCTTTGCCCTCACCTGGCTTGGTTTATGGCACTTCCCAGCAGGCAGCACAGAACTTTGCTGCCTCCACCTGTCACCTGTGTCTGCCGGCTGGCACATAAGTGCCGTGTGAGCAGCTCCATTTGCTGCTGCAGCCAGCACCTAAAACGATGCCAGGTGCGTGGGAGACACCACAAATACGGGTCAAACGAATTCATGAATTGTCCAAATCCTCTTTGGAGAATTATACCCTGTGACAAGCACTCATGTCCTACCACCTGTCCTGACACTTCTACGAGTGGGCGAGGCTGAAGCTGTCACCCCAGCTCTGCAGAAGAGGAAACTAAGGCTGGCAATGGCGAGGTGGAGGCTTTGGCTGGACTTAAGGGCGTGGTTAGTACCCGAGTGTGGGCATGTGCGAAAGAATTCAGATGCAGTCGGATGGCCAGGCTCACCTGGCCTTGACGTGGTCCCATCGGTTAGAAAGTGCCAGACATAAGACACCGGGGACAGGGCAGCACTTCTGTGCAGCCCAGGCCGGTCCTGCGTGCTCCAAGACACAACACCCTATTCTTCTGGTCCATTTCAGCCTAGGGGACAAGTGTCCCTACATAATTAATTTGGCAGTGACAGCCTGGGCCTGCACTGGGGCTTCAGGGTCCAGGTCGCCCACTCTGGAGGAGATGGGCCAAATGCAGGCCCACGAAAATCTGACCTTCAGAGACACCACTGAGGTACTGTGAGGACTGTACCTTAGCCCCCTTTTACCTAACGTTCACTACCAGATTAAGAACCTGGTAATTTCTGCCAACAAAGAATCAAAAAGAAGCAGTTACAAGACAAGCCCCACGGAGAGCTGCACCGGGCAGCAAGACAGGGGCGGAACCACCAGTGGCATCGGCAAGAACCGGTCCCTTGCCTATGCACAGAGTGTGCCCTGGGTGCCCTGATTCTAGAAGGCTCTGGCAAGATCTCCAGGCTGTGCACCGGCCAGAAGTAAACAGCAGTCCAACGGGAAATTCACTCCAGCTTGCTAAGGACGCCATGCACAAGCTCAGAAGTGCCCAGAATCCAGCGACAACTCCGAAGTCCTGTAATGCAAACTCACCTTGGATCTTCACCTCGACTGGGGCCCCCTGTAGTGTGCTGAACTTCTCCTGCCAGGAGGGGCAGACCCTGCAGGGAAAAGGCCAAACCAGTCAGTCCTGACCGGGCTACAGAGACTCCTCATGAGATCTCCCCGCACATGCTCTAAAGAAGTGAATTACTTGTGCATGTGCTAAATACCACTAAAATGTTCACTTTGAAATGGATGGTTTTATGTGATGTGAATTTCACTTCCATAAATTACCAGGGGGGAAAAATACAAAATATTTCTGAAAGTGTACCTCAGAAATGTGGATTTGAATACAGAAATTTAAATTCTCACAATAAACAAAATGACCGCCCAAGAGGAAACTCCTGAATTCCTCAGAGCTTGAAGCTCTTTCTCAGAAGGAACCAAGGGGATGGCTTTTCTTTCAACCATGCTGGAGGTTCATTTGAAGGACATCCACCAAGGTCCTTCCTGCCTGGGCGTCCTTGAAGCCCTGCCTGGGTGTCCCCTCACGTGGCTATGCGCACACGTGCGTCCGCTCTTCTCAGCGTGGAGCGCTTCTTCCCGCCTGGCCCAGGCACGCTGGCTCTGGCTCAAATGGTGAGCAGCCCACGGTTGACATCAACTCCCCAGGGAAGCAGGGGGAGGGCCAGGCCCACAGACACCCTGGCATCCCTCCATCTCAGCAGGAGCTGGGGACTGTCCTCCCATTGAGCTCCCACCTCCCAGACCGCAGGCCCACTGAGGCCAGGAGCCGGCTTTCCATTTCATACATCTGGGCTCTAATGCCAAGGCAGCCAGCACAGAAAAGGCAGCCGGTGTGCATTAACCAATGAATAACCAGAGCCTCTTGCCATGGAATAATCTGCCATTAGTAAATGCCCATGCTTACCTCTTTCAACAGAAGGATGCTTTCTCCTTTTTGAAAACCTTAAATCGGCAGGAGATTATGCTACTCCAGTTCACAGCTTTAAACCATTTGGGGACTCCTTGTGTCATGGGCTCTGGGGTCATAGCCCCAGCCTCCTGGGTTGGGAGACAGCAATCCCAGCTGCCCGCCTAGGTCCAGCAGAGAGCCCCAGCCTTGACAATACCAGATAGACACATGGGACAGCGGCTACTCATGAGCGTCTTGCCTTAGAAACCGAGCTGATGGGCAAAACCATTTCCAGACACAGACCACGTCCAAAGGCAGTAAGGGCTACAATCCCCTGGCAGGTGTCATAAGGAACACAGAGCTCAGGGCCCACCACCGGGTCTCCTCCATGAGGGCGGGACATTCTGAACGCCGCACCCCCAACCCCTACCTCCAGGCCTAGTGCAGCACTGAGGCCGCAAGGACATCACTCAGGCTGCTGAGACTAACACCTGCCTGCCAGGGAGCCTCAGGAGTTGGCTCAGGGCTGGCCCTTCCCAGAGAAAGATGACGTGGCTCTTTCCACAGGACAGCAGGGGCCGGGACCCACTCTGCCATCATGGTGTGGTGGCCTGCCAGCCCTAGAGATCTGCTGACTTTGCATGGTAGAAAAGGGCACGGCAGCCGTTGCACGGAGCGGGCTCACTTCTCCATCCCTGGGGCCATGCCTGCGAATGAATGCCTGCATCCCAGGCCACACCTGCCCTGACAATACCGGGGCCCTGGGAGCTGGTATGGCCATGCTGAACCTGAGGTCCTGGGCCCCACGCCGCAGGACGACAGCAGAGAGGGGGCCTCAGCCATAGTGCCTGCCTTCAAGACTCACTGAGGCAGCCAACTTTTCTGCCAAAAAGGGATGGGGCAGAAGGAGCAGAAGAAGGAGCCCCCGCCCTGTGAAATGCTAGGAGGCTGGGCCCTGGGCCTGGCTGCTGGGCGACGCTCCCACTCATAAGGCGCCAAGGAGCGGAGAGCACTCAGCAATCCATCAGGCCGGACCACAGCAAACCACTTCAACACACTAAAGAACAAATCCACAAAAGCCTAAGCAACCTCACTCGGAAAGGGCTTTCATTAAAGTTGATTTTCGTGAGGCAGCAGGGAGCAGGACAGAAACGAATGGCACTCAAGGCCTTGAAAAGTAGAGCTCTCGAGGAGCCAAGGAAACCCAGGCGCCCTGAATTCAGCAACGCGGGGGGCCCGGTGGCCCTGTTCCGCCCCGCGCTGAGGGCCAGCTTGGCACATGGGCCGGCCAGAGCCAGCACGTCAAGCCCCAGGGCCGACGCTGGCTACAGCTCCCAGGTTCCGCCCGGAGTGGGGCGAACAAAGCGGCCGTAGGCAAGAGCTGAACCGGGGAAGCCATGTGCAAAGAAAGCCAACGTGAAGTGTGGGAGAAACTGAAATCTCTTTGATCCTCTTTTCGAGCCCTTGAAAGGCCTAGGGTGCTTTTGCCAGGTTGCAATCTTAAGAAGCAATTGTACGTTCCCGGGCTACTCCTTCAGAGAATTCAGCTTCTTGTATTTATCAAAGTACTAAAAGCACTTCAGGAATGTACCCATACACTCCCAACACATCCCTCTCTGGGCAGCAGCGTGACCCCGTCCCCAGCATCAGACTGGGCCAGGCAGATCTGGGCTCCATCCACGAGAGCCTCTCCAAGACATGGCTACGGCCTCCCTCCTTCTGGGAGAATACTCGAGACCCTCTCCTCCTGGATTCCTGGACCACACGCTGGTCCTTCCACGGCTGGCAGTGACTGTCACGTGAGCCATCTGTCATTCCAAGCCAGCCTCCTGCCATCCTAGGGCTGTTACAACAGCCTCCATATTGGTCTCCCTGCCTCCAGCCTCTCCCCTCCAAATTCACCCACCACAGAACCCCCGAGTCACCTTGCTGAAAATGCCAACTTCAGTACGTGGCTCCATGCTTGCCCTGCCTGGAACATAAGATACAAAGGCCCTCACGTGCCTTGCAAGGCTCTGCATGAGCCTCCCCAAGCTGCCATTCCGAGCACTGCTGCCCAGCTATCCCTCCCACACGTCAGCTCCTCACCCCTGCTGAAATGAGCACCCACCACTACCTATCGCCTCCCAGATCAAATGCCACCTCCTCCGTGCCAACATCCATAACATTCAGAACACAGAGATGTGCCCAAGACTGGGGTGCATGCCTGAGCCCTTTGCAGCATGAGAGCCCTAGCTCCTTGAGGACATCCATCTGAGCCAGAGGCGCCAGGAAGGACACAGGGGGGTGACGGACCATGCTGCAGCCTGGGGCTGACACAGCAGTCCTGCCTGCTACCTGCCCTCCAGCAGCTCCCAGTGCTTTGCGGAGCCTGCAGGGCAGCAGGCCAAGACAGAATTCCCGGGCTGAGCGCTCTGACAGTGGTAGGTTACAAAGGTGGTGGGTGTCCAGGGGAAAGACAGATATGTTTTGCCCTGGAAGCTGGAGAGTTTTGTTTGTTTGTTTTCTTTACGTTAGAGAGAGAGCGTGTGAGGAGGGGAGAGAGGCAGATGGAGAGGGAAGGGAGGGGGGAGACCCTCAGGCAGGCTCCATGCTCAGTGTGGAGCCAGACATGGGGCTCGATCCCACAACCCTGGGATCATGAACAGGGCTGAAATCAAGAGCTGGATGCTCGAGTGACTAGCCACCCAGGCGCCCCTGGAAGCTACTTTAAAAGGAATGGGACGTGTGAGCTGGGTCTCTGAAGGCCATGTAAGGGAATGTGTAACATGCAGAGAGACCGAAGGGTATTTCCAGGAGGGAGAGAAAAGGTTATGAAAGTGCTTTGTGGCCTGGAGGACAGGACAGGCTTCTGGAAATGCAGAGGCTCAAACATGAAAATGCCTCATCCCCCTCCCAGCCATTCGTAGGACACCCAACCCAGGGCCAGGCCTGCTGACATCCTGTGTCCTGGCAGGTGCACCAGGTGGGTGCTCCAGTACCAGGCACCTGGCCAGGCATCTTCCTTAGCCCACACCTGGCCGCCTGAGGGACTCCCGGACCAACCATGGCCGCTCCACAGAGGGCCGTGGGGTCATGGGCAACAGCACAGGAGGCTGTGCTCCATGACGCTTGGCCAAGCTTTCTGCACTGCAGCCTTAAGACAGATGCTCAGCTCAGGGGCTGTTGCTCCTAAGGAAGAGACATCCCTTAAGACTTTCTGGATCTTTCCCCTTGCCATCTGGGCAGGCTTTGCTTCCCCTGCACAGTGCCAGGCACACACACCAGGGCACACTTTGACCTGAAGGACTGGGAAACAGGGTCTCGGCCCTGGTTGTACCTCCTCAGTGGAGAGACGTAAGGCAGTTCACAACTCCAGTCTGAGAATGAAAGGACGGAGGCCTTGCCAACTCTGAAAAAGTAGAGCGAGAACACTCACAAGCACCACGCAGCACTTTAGCAGGGCAGCAAATGGCCCAGCTAGAGCCCTGGCGTGGGGGTGGGGGCAGCACTTCCAAAGGCAAATTGGAGCACGACTTTCGCGGCTGGCACTTCTTTCCCAAACAGCTGTTCTCAAGATGTTCAGGGCTAGGGCGTGGAGTCCTCTGGGAGCACCACTGCTTGTAAAGATACACCCCCCAGTCCTTCCCCACGTGAGCTGAGTGGCACCGGGTATACCCCAGGGACTGGCAGGAAGAAACGAAGACATTACCGAATACACATCCACTCCAGGATTTCCAAGCGGTACTTCGAGGGACTGCACAGCAGTTCCTGAATGGTTTTGGGTTCTGTGATATAAAGACCCTCCAGCACCGGGCAATTGAGGTCCTAAGAAAGGAAAGGGAAAACCAGGAAGCTTTAGGAGGTATGGCCGAAGGCGTGAGATGCACTTCGGCGCTCATGCTCTCCACGCACCTTCCCTCACACCAGGCAGGTGAGCACACGCGCTCCCCACCCCCTCCGCCGCGGGCGCCCGGCCAGCAGCGGCCGTCCCTCCCACTGTCCTTCCGTCTTGCCCAGAGTTCAATCCCCCTCATTCTCAGCCCACTTGCCACCCCGCGTCCTCAAGTACGCCCCCTCCGCGCTGGTACAGCAGTGTAACCTAGTAGCAACTTGGGGCTTTGACGAGATTCCAAGATTCTGATCCGTGGTCCCGGCTAGGGGACCCAAGGGAAAGTCGAGTGATAGGGCCTGTAGCGCCGGTCTGGTGGGGAGGGGACGGGGACCGGCGAGGTGTGGGACGGAGCAGAAGCAGGGCATGCGGGACCCCGGTCGGCGGTCGGACCTGGCGGGGCGGGTCTCCTTACTACAGCCGCCACCGGCACCTGACGCCCACTCGACAGGGTGGCACGGCCCGCGCCCGTCCGTCTCCCCCTTGAGGCCAGGGCCCGTGCCCTCCCCGCGTCTGCATCTGCTTCGTGCGCCCAGCCAGGTCCCGCAGAATTCCTGCAGCACAAGTTAAGGAGCAGCACTCGCGTGGCGCCAGCCCGAACTACCAGGCACGGACCACAAAGAAGGCAAGCATGAAGGCCCAAGATGCGGAGACAGGTGCCCCACAGCCACCCCTGCAGCGGGACACAGGCCGAAGCCCGGAGCTAACACCCGGGTGGTGCGCGTCGCGCCACCGACTTCCGCTGTAGGCCCTGCCCTCCCCGCCGCCCGGCCGCCGCTGTCCCAGGTGGTTCCCCAGGTCCACGGCACCTTTAGCTTCCCGAACACCTCCACGGCCGCCTTGAGCACGTCGTCTTCACCTTCGTCCCGGTAGCAGCCGCAGTCGCCGCCCGCACCTAGCCCAGCCATGTTTCGCGCTCTGAGTCGCGCTCCGCCTCCGCCTCAGACTCAAAGGCTGGCCCAGCCGCCAATCACACCCAAAGCGCTGCGCCCGTCCCGCCCTCCTGCCTGCGCCCGCCCCCCCCATCCCCGCGCCCTCATTGGGCCGCCGCTCCACGCGCGCCGCGGCCCCACCCAGGAGGCCGGCCTCGGTGAAGGGGCGGGGCGCGGGCGGGCGTGGCCTGGCTCTCCGTGGCCGCCTTGCTCGCTTCGCTTGTGCTAGCGGTCTGGGCGGAGGAGGCGTCCGGACGAGACTTCTCCAGGAGAGGGCGCTCCTGCCTTGGTCGGCTTCTCTGGAGGATGCAGAGGCGCCTTGCGCGTGGGACGTAAGTGAGGCTTGAGCGTCCAGCTCCCTGCGCTGGGCTCTGTCTCTTGTTTCCCACGCTCACGGCTGTAGCTAGAGGAAAGTTTCTTGTGTTCCATTCCGGCCCCACTACTCACTAGCTGGATCACTTTGGGCAGGTTACGCAATCTCTCTGTGCCTTCTTGCCCTCACCTAATGGTGAATATCGAGAGCAGTTACCTCTTTGGGTTGCTATGAGGAGGGAATGAGGGAATAATTCCTCTGACAATGCCTGGCACATACAAAGCACTATGTAAACGTTCACTATTGTGCTGGGGCCCTGCTACTTCCCCCTCCTCCTCCCCAACTCTTTCATCTTCCCGGAAGGTTCCGTGGCTCCTTCCCGCCCTGTCCACTTATAAAGTTCTTTGCATCTCTCACAGCCCTCCAACTCAATAAGTCTGGAATGAAATTTCACAACCCATCTGCCCCGAGACCTCCAACGCCCCCATCCGGGGCCCTGCTGATCGGAGGAGGCAGGAAGGAGCTGAAGGGTGGTTGGTGCCCGGGGGCATCGGAGATGGTAGCAGGCAGTTGCCATCAGCTACATCCTCTCCAGAGCCTGTCCCTCCTCTGTGCCCTGTCTGGCCATCTCCTGCAGAGAGGGATCAAGAGGCAAGTCTAGAGACAGGGAGACCCAGGGACCTGACTGGACGCAACTGCAGTTATCTGAGTGACAGCCAAGGGCTCTCAGCTGTGTCCCATGAGGAGGGGGTACGCAGGAGTCTAGGTTAACAGAAAAAGACCCCAGCCTGACTTTGTACTTTCTGGGGGCAGGGCCTGATTGCCTACTGACTGCTTTGGAATCCCAAGCTATTCTGAAGACACAAGTGCCTTGGAACTGAGCTGAAGGGACACACAAAGCACCTTAAGGCCCCTTCCCCTGTCCAACATGGCTGCTACCTCCGGCCTTTCTGGCAGCAGAAGGCTGTAGGGGCTTTGGGTTGTTCTCAAAAAAAATTTTTTTTCTCTTTTTTTTGTTTTTGTTTTTCTTTCTTTCTTTTTTAAAAATTTCATTTCAATCACAGCCCCAGCTCAGACATTCAAATTCTTGTGGGTTTTTCTGTGGATCTTTCCTAGGACTGGGGAATTTGGCGGGAGAAACCACAGCAGTGTGGTGGCCTCCCCCACCCTCCCCATATCCTCTGCTCCTAAGGATCAGGAAGAAACCAGCCCCTGTGTATTCTGGAAGAAAATTCCCCTTCTCCACCCAGCCTGATGGAGCCAGTAGTCTAAGCAGCCCTTCCCCAAACTCAGCAGCTCTATCCATGGCATGGGGTGGGACGTGGAGGGATTGGCAGGGCCTCGAAGGGAGAAAACCACCTTGCGAGGTCAAGGGGTCCATCCCCCTCATGGAGGACGTGCTGGCTAGCCCTCAGCTCATGGAGCTGGCTGCTGAAGATGCAGCAGCACGCCGCAGCCTTCCTGTGCACACCACCCCTAAAGAATGGTGCCTCCCAAGCACCCTCCACTGGAAAGGAGGCTGGGCTGGGAACAGAGGCTGCTGGGCCCCTCAGGGAGGGGGGAAAGAAGGGGCCAACTGGTAGAAGCGTCTGGAAACTTGGACTCAAGCTCAACACAAGGAAGCACCTCTCCCAGAAGTGTCTAAACACTGGCTGTCTGCCTGGAAAGGGAGAGCACTCCCCGTCTTGGGAGGTGTGCAAGTCCAGGGAGGTGGGTAGGGATGTGAAAGCGTGGCTAACTAGCGTAAGGAAGGACAGGACAGCCCTCTGAAGGGCATTCCTCCCCAAATCCCCTGTGTTCTATGAAGGAGGCTTGGGCGGATAAGGGGCCAAAAATGCGGCTGGAGGACCCATCCTCCTAGGAGGGGGTCGGGTGGGGGTAGGGGATCGGTGAAGGGTGTGGGTCCCCCGGCAGGCCTAGGCACTTGGTGCAACAAGAGCCAGCCTCCTGATCGTGGGGGAAACTTGGCCGTGGGTCCCAGCAGGGCCTCAGCCATGTGTCAGTACTTGGAAAACAGGTTGGAAAATGAGGCCAGTTGACAGGCACTGGCCCCACTGTGCCAGGGATGGGCTGGCAGGCAGTGGAGGCCAAGGCAGCTAGCCACATGAGGGACCTCGCCTTGCGCAGTGGGCACAGAAACGTAAGCCAAGCAGATGCCTTCACCCAATGGCCTCCCTGCCCGGGGGCAGCAGCTGTTGGCAGGAGCTATGCAGGGCAGGAGGGCAAGAGGAAGGTCCCTGAGAGCATCGTCGCTGCAATGTTCAAGCCATCTTTAGCAACAGACCCCTGGGTTCAGGGGAAGTATTAACCAGCCCCCCCCCCCAGGCCCCCAGCAGACACCGCCAATCGCAGGAAGCTGGAATTCAAAGGTTTGCCTCTCTGTCAAGGAAGAGAAAGCAGACTGGCTTCTGCTGCATCTGACAGGGGCTGAAGGCCTTGTTCCCCAGAAACTCCTACCCCTGAAAGAGGGGCGCCTTTGAGGGACAGAGGCCCCCTCCAACTCCCTCTCTCCTCACTCCCCTCCCCTTCTCCAGTAGGGAGAGGAGACGGAAAGACTCCTCACCACATCCCCTGGTGAGCACCAAATGCAGGCTCTTGAAGAAAAGGCAAGTGGTGAGTGTGTGTGACATTTCAGAGGAAGAATTCAGTTCTTCTCCACTCGGCGGGAGAAGTAAGTGGCAGTTCCTGACACTGGATTTGGGGGAGAAATGAGACAGGGCAATGAGGTCAGGCTGAGGATGGTCTGAGGTCCAGACTTTCCACCAGCAAAGGCTGCCTCCTCTGCCCCTCCCTCTCCCCCTCCTCCCTCCCTACCTTCATTCTTTTGGCCCTGACGGAGCTACTGTGCTGGGCTGTGGGTCACCATCCACCCTGGTGCCCAGCCTTGAAGCCAGCCCACACCATGTGCGCCAGCCAGGAGCCCGCTCAAAACAAGCCGTCTTCACACAGATGGGAGGAGGGGCTGGAAAAGCGGGAAGGGCTTTTGCAAATGAGACCAGGACAGCCACAAAGACTGCAGAGACCCCAAACTGCCACATGGGCGACAAGGCCTAAAGCGTTGCCGGAACAAGGGTGATGTTGACTTCCCTTCAGGTGGCTGTTACTCACCCACCTAAGGGCCCCGGGGACGGCCCGGCCAGGCACGCACACTACTGGAGTCCAGCAAGTCCAGAGGACTCCAGAGCCGCCACCGTGGGCCTGACAGATGTGAGCCTGCCACAAGCGTAGGCGTGGGGGAGTCTAGTGGTCTCCCATCCAAGTACTGGACGGATGAGCAGTCAACCTACGAGCTGACTGGTGGTGACCCATTCTAGAAGGCTGTCTGTCATTCTAGAGCTCTGTGTGGACACGAGGAGGCTGGCACATGAGGATGGAGAGGCTGTCCTGGGAACTCGGCGTCCTCTTCCTATCAGCTCTGGTCCCTGTGCCAGAGCAGGGACCGTGGTGACGGAAGGCGGGAGCAGCTGGCTCCCTGCCCATGGGAACCCTAAGGAAACCTAGGCCTGCCTTGGGCCTCCTGATTCAGAGCCCCAGCCTCACCTCCTGCTGCTGAAGGGCCCTCCGAACCGAGGCAGCACGTCCGAGGCCACAACCTTCTGCAAGGGCACATTTCACACGCCTAGGGTCCGGATCGGATCTCAACTTCTAGGGTCTGTGAGGGTCTGTGAGGTCCATCCCCTCTGCAGGTATTTCTGGGGGTGTAGACAGAGCCAGGCTGCATATTTGGGGGTGGACCCATGACTTATGAGTCTGCTCCTCGCCCCCATAGATCCAGGGGTGAGAATAAACAAAGTCGAGTGGGGGAGGCCATGGTCAGTCTTCACTTGCCGTCTTGAGCCAGGCTCCAGAAATGGGGTGGGGAGGGGGGCAGCCTGGGCTCCTGGAGGCCTTTGGGATCCCAGTTCCAGCCCTCATGCTCCCCATCTGCAGCGGCCCAGGCTGCGATGCACTGCTGCCTCCGCCGCCAGATGAGGGGTGAGGGGTGGCTGCGCTGTGCTGTACTGGCAACTCAGCACGGTGGGGGCAGGGGCGGAGGGGAGGGGAGGGGAGGGGAGGGGAAGGGAGGCCCCCCTCCCCGCACGTGTGCTGGGGCTCAGGCGCCCCGGGGGCAGCAGAAGAGGAAATGGCGGGCTGGATGGCCCCCTCCGTAGGGAGACACTCGGGTCTAGACGGCTTGGCAAAGTCGGCAGGGCTGAGTCACATGCGTCTGGAGCTGGAGATGCAGGCGCCAGGACTGGAACACGACCGTGCCCACTCCGGAGGGCCAGGCGGGGGAGGGGGCGCTCAACCTCGTGTGACCGGTGCCAGGCCTCCAGCTAGCACTCAGCCTCTGCTCCCCGCCTGAGGCCCCTCCATGCCCACCCGGAGGGGCAGAGGTTAGCTTCCACAGGCCGTGGAGCAGGGCCCGTTATTGGTAGGAAGCAACTGAAGTTTAGACAGAGAAGGGAGATGGGCAAACGGCCCCCTGGTGCCCCCGTTCTGATCGTGGCCTTGCTCCCTCAACCCGGCGTAACAGCCCCCTGGGACCTTGGTACCCCCAAAGCCTCCGTTGCTGCACTCCACCCCCTCCAGCCCACCTTCTACAGGCACCTTCCCCCGGGGAAGCTGAAAACAATGGCCCCTCTACCTGACTCCCAGTGCACCTCGCCCCCCACCACCCCATCCCCGGACATCACATCATTGTCCTGCTTGGGGTTCCGCCTTCCCCTTCCCTCCTTCTCCTTTCTCGGTCTCTCTGCCTCTCTCTGTTTCTGTCTCTCTTGCCCTCCCCCCTCTCCCCTGCCCTCCCTCCTCCTCCGCTCACTCAGGAACACCAGGTCTCTGGATGGGCTGATGTATTTAGTGCTCACAAAAGCATTTGCAAAAAAAGTTGTTTAATTGGGACCAGATCCTCTGAGGTTTTGATGGCATTAAAACAAGATGGGTTTTCTCTGGGGAAGAAACTGCTGGCAACAGGAAGAGGGCATAGAAAGTTTGGCTTTTTTTTCTTCTCAAAGCTTGAAGGGGAGAAAAACCCCTGTGCCTTTATTTATATACTATAGACGTGTGAGTGTGCACGCTGAGAATCCCTCCCACGCATTCCCATCGATAGAGCCCGGCACCCACGTGCGTCTGCACCTGTGCGCGGGCACACACGTTGGCGCTGCTTTCCATGTTACTTGAACACAATATGGAAGACTCAAGGACAAGGCTCTTCCCTTGTTCCGGTGGTCACCCCAAGGGTGTGTGTGTCTTTGGCTGCGGAGCCACTGTCCTGCCGTGGTTCCTTGCAGAAGGCCTAGTGTATAGGACGGGCTTGATGCCCTTATCAAATGACAAATCGGGGGAGGGCTGGACCAGCAGTCCAGATTCATCTATGGAACTGCCTTCTCGATATCACCACTTGGCTGTCTCATCGCCAACCTCACACCTGACGGGGTTGTGAGGTAGATTCCTGAGCTTCTGCCCCAGGGTCACTCTTCGCTCGGCACTTCCGCATCAGGCAGCATCCACCGGAGCCAGCCACCTTCACCTCTCCCCTAGCTGCCTCCACCCTGCCTCCTGTCTTCTCCCTCCCCCCCACCACCTTGCCCCCACCAAGTCTGTGTTCTACATGGCAGCCTGCGAGATCCTTTTATAATGTAAGTCAGATCATGTGACTCCTCTGCTCCGAAGTCCACAGTGGCTCCCTGTTTCCTTCAAGGTTACAGGTGAGATCAGCCTGCCATCCATAGACCGCCCTGTCCCGCTACTCTCCTGCCCTGCCCCAGCCTCACCCCTCACTCAGCCCGCTCCACCACACTGGTCTTCTTGCTGGTTCTCAACTTGGGCCAAAGCCTTTTCTGCCTCGCAGCCTCACTCTAGCCATCCTTCCCGTTTGGAGGACTTTCTGCTCTTCGCTCACATCTCCGCCCAAATGCCACTGTCTCACAGACCTCATCTGATCCCCTGTCAAAAGTACCTCTCCCTCCAGTCACTGCGGCCACCCTCTTTCCTTCTGATGGGGTTCCCCATGCTCCCCACTACACAGCCGCCCTGGTGAGCACAGGAGAGCTGGCTTTGTGGCTCCCGCATGGGGCCTGGCCCACAGCAGGGGCTCAGGAATGTTCCCCGAGCAAAGATTCCGCTTTCCAATCCTCCCTTGATGGGAGGAGAGCTCTCAGCTGTGCAGTTCCGAGGAGGCCTGAGGGATGAGGAGTGTTACTTTGGCACCCTCCCGGCCGCCGATCAGAGCCCCAACTGATGAGGGTATGTGTGCGCATGGGTGTGCACAAGCATGTGGACAGTGGGCCGCGTGGAAGGGAAGGGCAGGAGGAGAAGAACCAGGAGTCTGTTCCTTGCCCTTAGAATCCTAGGATTGTGCAGCTAGAGGCAACCTCAAGCATCTAATGCATCTGCATCTCTAGGCCTCTTCCAGCTCCCAGACTCTAGAACTTTGTAAGGAGCCCACACCCACCACATTAAGATGGAGAGACCGAGGCCTTGAGCAGGGAGACTTGCTCCCGACATCACATGGCCAGTCTGTCCAGGGCAGAGCTGTGAGCCCAAAACTCTTTCCAGCAACCCCCAGGCTGTATCCCTGGTTCCTGGAAAATCCCGACATCCCTCCCACCCTGCGCTCCAGACACTAGGCTCAGGGTTAGTGTTGGCCGGGGGCCCTGTCTGTCCCAGCCCAAGTCCACGAGTAAGCTCTGTGTGTAGGAGGGATGGGCGTGAGAGGGCACCTCAGGTTCTTCGGAGCATCCCCCCACCCCTGCAAGTGGGTTCTGCTCCCCGGGAGTTCCCCCAAGGCCCCCATGATGTCCAGGTGCCCCAAGACTGACCAGAGTAGGTGGCCAGGTGGCCAGTGGGTCCCCAGCACAGGAAGGACATCAGGACAGGACTCCACAGGAGCTGGGGAACTGAGAGGGCCCAGGCCTCGCCCCTTCCTGCCTAGGTGGGTAGAAGCGGGGTCCCTCCCTCCTCCAGACTGCTGTGCCAGAGAAACCTGGGAGCAGGCTTCCTCCCACCCCCAGCCCAGCTAATGGGAACCAGATGGCAGGATGTTTAGTCAGCGCCTGGGGAGCGGCACGAACAGGGGAAATGGGTTGGGGGCCAGGATTCCAGAATCCATCCCCAGGCAGGGGGAGGGTCAGAGCAAAGGCTCTTGCCACAGTCCCGGTCCGACTCCAGGGGCCCACTTCAGGAAGGGTAGGACCCTCCTCAGGCAATGCCTGGACCAGGAGACAGGAGGCCTGGCCTCCAGCATCTGACTTGGGCAAGCCCCACCCCCTCTTGGTTCCTTCTCTGTCCTGGGGAGGCTGGGAGCGCTCAGTCTTCCAGGATCCCCACCATACCTCCAGCCTCTGTTGCCTAAGTGCTCCCACCCCCCAGAGCTTTAACAGACCACCAGCTCAGGACATCCTGTGTCACCCAGGGCCACACAGGCACACTGGTGGCTTCATCCTTGGCTCCCAACGTCGTTGCTCATGCTCACTCCACAGACAGTCTCTGTCTCTAGTCTGTGTGTGGCACAGTCCCAGATTCAGGCCATAAACCAGAGCCCTGGATGGGACAGAGAGAGGGAGCCGGTGGACCCTGTGTGATTCATATGGGACCGTTAGCTGGCATGGGGGCTCCTTGAAGGCAAATGTGCAAGTGTGCAAATGTTGAGAGGTACCGCCCTGACCCGCCCCCGCCCCCGCCTCCGCCCGCAGCTCACACACTCCCCTGTGGCCCGGACAGAGACCTTGAACCCCAGATGGTGGTGGGAAGCTCCTTACAGATGGCCTTTCTTGGCCCTGTTCCCCCCTCCCTGCACCCTCCCCCAGTTTCCCCCTCTCCCCTCCACCCAAGCCTTGCCCACAATTAACTCATTTTTTTAGATTGCTTCCAAACATAAGTCAATGCTGGACAGAGCTGTAGGAAAAGCTTCCTCAAAGCTGGCCCCAAAAAACCATGTGGTGAGAACGGTCCTCTTTGCCAGCCCCCTCCCACCCGCCCTCGGCTCTCATAGCGGGGCCTGGGGCTGGGGCCCTCTGAGGGTTGGCCCGGAGGCCTGTGGTCAGATACCCCCATCTTCGGCTCTTGCTCCACCACACATCCCCCTCCCCATCTGCAGGTGCCCCTCTGACCAAGAGGGGAGGCCTGGGGCATAGGAACACCTTGGGAGTGCCTGATGGCGTTGGTCACACTGGGGCCCGGCAGCCCCTGGTTCACACGTGGTTTACGATGGAGCTGGGCAGCTAGGGAGGCTGCGGGATGGGTAACTCCTCACCCCCCCCCACTTTTTCCAGAGGAGAAAATGGAGGTCTGGGGGAAGGGAGCTGCCTAGAGGCAGTCAGGGGGTTGGTAGGTGGACCAGCCTGAGGCGGGCCTGTGCCCAGGTGGCACTGGGGCCCCAAGGGCTGGAGTCCATGCTTGCCACCCTAGCTCTGCCCAAGTGTGGTTTCCTCCGGAATTGGGAGGCCTCAGCACTGGCGCCCATGGCAGAAGCCCACAGGCTTGGCAGGTCCCGGGCGGCCCTGGCACGTGCCCCCTATCCCGGGGACCCAGGGGGCCCTGAGGCCTGCTGCTTGTGAGGCCCAGCCCCTCTCCATTCCCAGCCGTGGCCGGAGGATCTGGCAGCCCGGGGTGGGCGGCCTGCCCTGTGGTGGGCCTCACAGGCCCACGGTGTGTGCAGACAGAAACCCCATTCATGGGGGCCACTGGGCCTGGTCCAGTAGAGAATAAACGCGGGCCTTACAGCAAAACACCAAGAACACTCAAGTCCAAGAAAAACTCAGCGTCTCTTTCTCTTCAGGTAGGAGAAGGGGACGTTGGGGGGAAGTTGGGGGCAAGGCCTAGGGAGGTGTTTGTTTTGGGGGGGGTCTTCCTGGGGGAGGGCTGGGTCAGGTGAGGGAGGCTCCGAGCGCTGCCGCCAGGGCCAGGAGCTTAGGGAGCCGGACTGCTTGCGTCCTATCCTGCTGTGGCTACAGCTTCCACCTCTCGCAGCCATTCATCCCCTTTCCAGGCCCAGGAGGTTCTTCTCGGCCCAAGGGAAGCGGCCGTGCAGAGCATGATGCTCTCGGTCCCGGCTCTTTGGGTGTGGTGCTTCCCTGGCGGGGCCCTGGCCAGGCGTGGGCTGAGCCTGAGAGCACCCACGGTACCACCGACTCCCACAGGCACGCCGACCCTATGGCCGCCACCGCCCAGCCGGCTCGGGGGGGGGGGGGGGGGGGGGGGGGGGGGGGGGGGGCGGGGGGGCGGAGACCTGGTGCCCATAGCCCAGGGTGAGGGTTAGGGGACCAAAAACACTCCCCTAGGAGGGGCGGCAGCAGCTGGAGCTGGAATCATGAGCATAGCTCCGCGGGCTGCGGAGCCAGCTGCCCTAAGACCTACCGAGGAGCCTGGGAGAAGCATGGGAGGCTGAAAGTGGGGGACCCAGGGCTTGGGTGGGGTGGCACAATGGACCCTGGTACACTGGCCACGGTGTGACCTTCGTCCCATATGCCAGTGGTGGGCACCATGCTTGCTTGCCCCACCCCAAGGCCTGAGGGTGGGGTGAGAGCAGCTGATAGGTGGGCCCGGGGCCCCCACCCCCCGCAGACAGCAGGACCTGCAAGGGAGGCCCATGGTCAGGGTCACCATGTGTTAGAGAGAAGGCAGGCAGGGTGATCCAGCCCAGGGGCCACTGGCCTGCTTGTGACATTGAACAGCACTCTTCTCTCTCTCTCTGGTGCTTGGGGTCCCCCACTCTGAGGCCATGAAAAGGTGGCAGGAGACCGAGGAGTCTTTGACACTTGGTAGCCTTTGGGGTCTGTGACAGAAGGCTGCGAGCTCCTGAGTGCCTAGGCAGAGAGAGGAGGGAGGTGGGCCAGCCTGTGACACATCCCCCCACTTAGGAAGGAGGTGCAGCCTCAGCCACGCAGGGGTCCCAGCCCACACTGGCTCCTTCTGCAGGCCAGGTGTGACCCACTTCGGGAACCGCGGCCTGGATGGACCGGAGGATGGGCAGCTGGACTGGCCATGGGTGCAACCTACCTCCAGGAAAGGAGCCCCAAGCCAACCCCCAGCACCTAGCTGAAAGTCCCCCTGGCAAGCCAAGGCTGGCCCAGAGGAAGGAGTCGCCCCCAGCAGCCTGGGAGCAAGACTGGGGTCACCACAAGGGGCCCAGCCACAAGCCATAGCCTACACGGGGGCTGAAGCCACTCCCCAAGCCACCAAGTTCAGGCCCTTTCAGGCCAGCAGGGACCCCCAAGTCCAAGAGGGGGCAGTGGCCACCAAGGAGGGCCAAGGCAGGAAGGCAGGAGGCCGGGCAGCCGGGCAAAAGGGCCCAAAGCCCAGAAGGCCTCCCCAAAGGTGAGAGCCGGCCAGGACACGTAGTCCCCCCATGGAGCCTGCAGCGGGTGATGGGGCTGTGCCTGAATCTCAAGTGGCTGAAGCTTGGTCCCACCTCTGTCAATCATACCAGCATCACCAGCCCCTTGGACCCCCACCCTGCTGTCAACGTGCCCAAGCTGAGTGGCCCCGTGTACAGGGCAGGAGAAGGGCCTTTCAAAGGCAGGTCCTATTCCTCAGCCCCAGGGTCACCATCTGGGCTGTTGTCCTTGGTGCTAAGGGAAGGAGCCCAGTGGCCTGTTGTTCCAGTGTGGCTGGCCAATTTGCTGGCAAGTCCCTGGGCCCCAGGCAAGCTCCTGCTCCTCCTGCCCAGCAGGCCCCTGTTGCTATGTGACCAGGCTGGGGCTGTGTCTGTTGTCCTCTAGCGGCCTTCCGCCAACCTGGCTCAGGGGGCCAGCATGAAAAGAAAGATCATGGCCAAGGCCAAGGTGGCAGCAGCACCAAGAAGACCACAGGCCATGGGCAGAAAAGGTCTAGAGGCAGGCACGGGCACAGGTTTACACGCCTGGGCACCACACAGCAGGCCATGCCATCCCTGCCAGCCTCCTGCCTCCTGACCCGGAGGCCATCGCCTACAGCAATGTCAAGGTGAAACACATCCTTGCCCTGACTGACCCCGGCCTAGCCATGCTCTACCTGGCAGGTAGGCGACCCCTTTCCTCCATACTCACCCTTGCAGCAAGAGTAAGAAGGCCATGCTCTTGGGCTTCCGCTCTAGTGGGCCCTTGGCCACTGTGGCTCCTGCATCGCTGTGCCTGGAAATGGCCCACCTACCTGTGTATCCTGGTTGGCAGCGAGAAGATGCCCCGACTTGGGACAGTCAGAAGAGCCAGCTCCTCTGGCCCAAGTTGGGGAGGTACTGCATGGCGGGGCGGAGGGGGACAAGGGAGCATAGAGTCCAGCTGCCCTGTGTCTGCACAGAGAATGAAATTGCCAAGATCCCAGCCCGCAAGTTCCCCAGGGTGCCCGATCTGCAGCGGCTGGACCTGAAAAAGAACTGGCTGGTTGCGTGAGGCCTGCACCCCTGTGCCTTCAAGGCGTGCAGCACCCTTCTGCCTGTGCTCCCGGGGAGGAGAGCTAGCAGGTCTGAGATGGCTCCAGCCAGCCATCGCGCCCCTCCCCACCCTGCCTGAGGGGATAAGGCCTGGAGGAGATGCTGCGCAGACCACCTAGCATGGTGGGCTTCGATGATTTGGCGCACGTGCTGAGTGTGGAGAGCAGCACGAATCCTCGGGCCCCACAAAGGAGCAGAAGTTCTGGGAGAAACCGAGTAGGGATTCTCAAAACCCACAGACAGACCTGCTCCAAGCCACAGGGCCACCAGGTAGGTGTCCCATGGGCAGAATCAGCCCAAAACCACGCCCAGAAGGCCTATCCCGCCTAGTGGCACCCAGGTCCCTAGCCCCGTCTTACCCCCCCAGCCCCCGCCCCCAGAATCGGACACAGCCGAAGAGGTTGAACCTCAATGGGAACCCATCGTCCACAGTGCCAGCCCTGCCCAACTCTCCGCAGGACAACCTCCTGCGGGGCCTGCAGCGAGAAACAGTTTTTAGGCTTTGGGGGCGGGCCCTGGGGAAAGGGGTTGAGAAAGTCAGGTCTGGGAAGCAGGGGAAGGCCAGGGAGAGGTGGGGGCGAGGGGAGGGGCTTCCCAGGGCAGCCTAGATGGAGGGCAGAGGAGGGAGCACCTGTCTGGGACAGTAGCCCGGGGCCTCTGGGGGCAGGAGTCTGTGGAGCTACATGGGGGGCTCCCAGGGGGCCTCCAGAGCCCTGCAGCCAGCTGGTGTGCCCCTCCGCCCACCTGCCCTGCAGGGCTCAGCCAGCTGCTGATGCTGGAGGTGGAAAGGAACCGGCTGCATCATGGCAACCTCTCCCCCGTGGCCTTTCAGCCTGTACTACTGGAGGCTGGTCCAAAACTGTCTGCGGACCACCGCCCCACCTCGGCCGGCCAGCCTCCCTGCAGGTGAGCCCTGAGGCCGGGGGAGGCAGTGTCGTAGGCCAAAGACCAGAGCACTGGCCGCCACTGCCGCCAGTGGGTACCGCTGCCCACGAGGATGGTTTTAAGGATAAACCCACAGAGCCCCGGTGCCAAGGGGCCCCTCCTCTGACTGACTTAACCTTCCTGAGGTCCACAGTTGGGCCTTGAGGACTGTCTTGGACCTTCTGGGTGTCCCTGACCAAGGTTCAGGCCCTCCCTGGGCCACCCGCCCCCCTGTGCTGGACGGTGCTCTTTGAGGCTGTCTTGTGGGGCTGTGAGGGGCCATGGCCCAGCTGGCAGGCATTGCGGGGATGCTCTGCAAAGCGGCCATGGCCCCGAGAGGAACAGACATGGTGACACCTGAGTCTCACGCATGGAGACAAGTGCAAGGGGATAGGGAGCCAGGCTAGGCAGGTGGGCCCCTCACCATCACCCTCAGCCCCAGCGACCCTAGGAGCTGCACCTGGGTTCCAGTGTCATCGAGGAGTTGACAGAGGGCGTGCTGAACCACAGCCATGGCCTCAGGGCACTGGTGCTCCAGGAGGACCACCTGGCATTACGTGCTCGGATTGACCTTCCATGAGTGCCGCCACCTGCCCTGACACTCCTGAGCTTTACCCTGACAGGCACACGGATGCCACAGGGACCCAGAGAGTCACAAGGAGGGGTGGCTCCATTGCTTTTAGGCCTGGTCTCAGGTGGGTCACCTGGGTCATCTGCCTCCCTGCTTAGGACTCAGGGTGACCTGGGCCCTGAGCCACCCGCCTGCTCCCCTAAGATTTCCCTGTGTCCCTCCCACCCAGCAAGATCCCTAAAGCTGCAGGAACCCCTTCGTCTGTCCGTGTCTGCATTTGCCCTGTAGGCACCCAGCCAGCTCCCCTGGGAGGTGGTGTGGGCCTAGACAGAGGGACGGCTGGAGCCGCGGGAACTGGCAAGGTGCTGAGTTTAGCTAGGAGGTGACAGGGGCAGGAAGGCGCATGGAAGAGATGATGGGCACGGGAGAGAACAGTGTATGGGTGTCCTGGGGGCGTGCCAGACAAACGCCACAGACTGGGGAGCTTAAGACAATAGCGATGTCTACTCCCACAGCCCTGGAGGCCAGAAGTCTAAAATCAAGGTGACTTTGTGGCCCCAGGTGTTCCTTGCCTTATGACCACATCACTCTAGTGTTGGCCTCTGTTGTCACATGGCCTTTTCCTCTGTGTGTCTCTGTGTCTCTCCTCTTTTGTCTCTTGTAAGGACACTTGTCATTGAATTTAGGGCCCTCCCTAATCCGGGAATGAGCTCATCTTGAGATCCTTCACTTACATAGGCAAAGACCCTTTTGCCAAATAAGATCATGTTGACAGGCTCGGGGCAGCCATATATTTGGGGGCTGCTATTCACCCCACTACAGGAAGGGTCCAGAATGAGTCCTTACGATCTGGTTTGGACACCTGGGTGGAAGCGCTAGCGGAAAGGATCCAGGAGGAGATTCGCTCTTGTAGGCACTGCCTAAGGAGTAAGGACGTGGTCCCGGGAGCAGCGGGAGGGCTGCGGAGTACCATCCGTGGGGTCTGGAGACC
Organism: Hyaena hyaena; assembly: GCF_003009895.1. Taxonomy (NCBI): domain Eukaryota; kingdom Metazoa; phylum Chordata; class Mammalia; order Carnivora; family Hyaenidae; genus Hyaena; species Hyaena hyaena. Next base: position 161,562 of record NW_024081437.1, read on the forward strand.
ACCATGGCAGGGCAGGGGGTGGTAGGCAGGGGTCAAGAGACACTCCAACCTTACATTCCAGGGACCAGAGCTTCCCGCCCTGCACCCTCATGTTCCAGGAAAATGTTACCAGGACGTTTGGGTTTAATTATTCTTTTTTCCTCCCCCCCTCTTGCCAAGGGGGCAAAGGAAAGCAGACAGCAGCCTAGGGAGGGGCCGCCCAGCTGCTATTCCACTCCCACCACGGGGCCTGGGCAGGGGGCTGGCTGCCGGTCAAGGCCTGCTGGCGCCGCCCCTCTTTCCTCTGGCTGGGGGAAGAGGAGGGGGCCACTGGCAAGGCAAGCTCAGGAAACCCTGGAGCCCCAGACCCCAGGGTCTGAGGGGCGGCATGGGCCCCAAGGCCAAAGGGCCGATCCCGCCCACAGGAAGTGAGGCTATCACAGCCCGCCGTGAACTGACCTGGGCTAACGTCCACCCAAACTCTGCCGCCGGCTTCCCTAATCCCTCAGGGTCCCCAGCCGTGACCCTTGGGAACCTAAGTTTTCTGTTCGTCCCCATCTGACGTCTGCTTATCAGGCCGGGTGAGACAGGGAGAGGCTGAAGTGGGCAAGCACCTCCATTTGCACTTCTTTTCCTCATGCACATTTTAGGAGGCAAAGGAATGGGACAAGGGCTGGCCTCATTAGCCCTGTGGTGAACAAGGAAGGGCCCCACCCAGATCCCCTTCTCCCAGCCTCTTCACACAGAGGAGGACCTGGAAGCCAGACAGGGCCTGGCCTGAGTCACGGTCAGGCTGCAGCTGGCCTCCTGGCCCTTCCCAACTGTTGGGAGCTCTGGTGGCCACTGCCACCTGGGAGCGAATCGCCGTTCTCTTCTTGGGTGTGGACCAGGCACCTTGATTTGCAGCATCAGCTGTGGCTGTGGTTCCTGCTGGGCACCACTAGCTCACCCCACACCCGAACACCCACCCTGCAGGAAGCCGGAGACCCTCGACCTGTCCCACGACGGGCTTCCTTCCCGCCACGGGGCCTTCAGCGCCTGACACTCCACCACAACCGCCTTGTCCCACATCCGAGCCTACTGCGGCATGGTCCTCCGGCCCCAGCACTGCCCCGGTCTACACCCGTCTTGGTTGTCACAATGGGAGGCTGTGACCAGTGGTTGGCAGGCCTGCACAGCCACAGTGGAGGGCTGCAGGCAGCAGAAATCTGGGCAGTGAGTGGGTGGACAATGGGGAGGTGAGAGGGCCCTGGCCCAGAGAGATGAGGGCTGAGCCTCCAGTGGGGAGTTGGCAAGTGGCGGCAGTGACCTGCGTGACCCGCTTTACTGGGTCTGGTCTCTGTGCCTCAGTCTTATTGCCCCCCCTCATCGTGGGGCCCTCTGTTTCTCTCCTCTTGTATGACACCTGCCTCCGCTTTCTGGGGTCTTCTCTCTGCTTGATCAGGCCACCCCCACTCTATAGACACATGCCCCTGAATTCCATCTGTGACACTCAGGTAGCTCAGAACTCCCACCTCATCTTCAGGAACCTGGCAAACAACCTCATTGACCAGCGCCGCATCCCACCCACCACCTTCTCCTGCATCCGAGCCTCCCGCAGCATGGTCCTTGGGCCCCAGCAGGGGGAGGGGGAGGGAGGGGGTCCTAGGAGCCCCCTGATCCTTAGGACTGGTTTGGGAGGGTGCACCCAGGCCTACCTCCACTTGATCTTTGCACTACTAGGAGAAAGATCTAGAAGACCCAGCTGCTTCAAATGCCCCCACTTCCCATGGACTGCTGAGGCCCCTTCACTTAGTAAATGGCCCAGCAGGGCACAGCGCTGGTTTGGACTGGAACATTATAAATGCATTTCATTGAAGCCCAGAAGCCTCCACCAGCCTCCATGTCTCCCTCATGGACTTAAGCTGCACTTGCATGCTGGCTCTCTGTTGTGCACAGAGCCCCCACAGCCTGCATCCTGGACACTGCTTCATTAGCAGGGACTTAATATGGTCTGCTTCTAGAAGCTTCTCTAAGAGGCTTCCCAGCCACACCCGCCCTGGCCAGATTACTGAAGTCCCCGGTAGCTCAGCCCCAAGCCATCTGGGGGCCAGGCTCACCTCAGTTGTTCAGGACAGCATTGGTACCTCTCTTCAGGAAGCATCCCTCTCCCACGTGTGGACCCACAGAGATGGGCTCTGCTGGCAGAGCAGGCTGATGTGAAGACCCCTGGTGCCTGCCCCTTGTCCTAAAGCCACTCACACCCACTAAGGCCGAGGACACCCTGCATCCCCCTCGCCCCCTAATCCAGACCCCAGGGTCCTCACCCTGGTTCCCCCCATCCCTCGTGCATACACATTCCCACGCCAGCCTGTGGGTCACCGTGGCCTCATCCAAAGCCCATAGAGGCTGGGGCAGGCATCCAAAGATGTGGGACCCAAATGTACCTTTATGAGACCTGGTACCAGGGAAGGGTAGGGAGTATTTGGTGTGTGGGAGGCCAGACCTGGCCCCGGGGACCCAGTGGTGACTGCCCCCTGGCCAGAGATGCTGACCATCTGGTAGGGGAGGCAGACGCAGACACCAGCAAGCTGTGAGGGCGTGGCCCCGCCACGCGCTGAGGACAGGACAGGACGGCCGTGCTGGGTGGGGACGCGGGCTCTGCAGAGCCCCCCGAAGCCACTGGGGCCGTCCCTCTGCTTGTGCGAGGGGACCACTGGGAACAGGGTAGCGTCACCAGGTCAGCCTTGACAGCTCATGATGCCACCACACCTGGTGCTGGGGGCAGCGGTGAGGGGTTGGGCTGGGAAGGGGCACAACCAGCCAAGAGCACAGCTGACACCACCCCTGCCACAAAGGAGTGGGGGGCTCATGATGGTGTGAGGGCCGGAGAGAGAGCCAAGTGACAGGCCTCGAGGATGTGGCAGGAGCAGGACGGGGCCCAGATTTCAGTGCTGCTGGACGTGGGTGGAGTGAAGGGAAAAGAGCACCAAGTCCGCCAGTGCAGAGACCTTGCCCTGCCACCACTTATGGCTGGGGCCTGGGCCTATGAACCGCTAGCCTGACGTGGGTCCCATTCCGTGGCCAGCCGCCCACCCCCAACCCTCATCCCCACCCCCACCCTAGAATACTCAGCAGAGAAAGGGCCAGACTCAGGCAGGGGGCGGGGAGAGGCCTGGGAAGCTCGGGAAGTGTTTGCTTTGGACTCATCTTTACATTCCTTCTCCTCCCGGGCCCAGGCCCGCAGATATGGCACTTCCTGTTTGGGCTGGGTCAGAGGTCAGCAGCCCTGGAGGCGCTGGCCCAATGGGAGGGTGGGCCTGCGGCTTTCCCAGCTCTCACGAACCCTCCTCCCCAGCCAGCTGCCTGGGCTGGCCCCTGCACTCCTGCTCAGGTCAGCCCCCGGTCCCCTCCTCCCACATAGTCACAGACGTCAGGCCCTAGGGAGGCACAGGAAGTTCAAGTTAGGTGACCCCGCGCCCCCCATCACCCGTGGGCTTCTCCTTCCTGTTGCTCTTACCTCTCCTGAGCAGGTGAGGGTAGAGGACCTGGGAGAAGGGCCACACCCCAGGGCCCACCTGCTTGTCAGGGCAATGTGGCCTTGAGGGACAGAGGAAAGCAAGGGACACAGGAGGCAGGCAGCCCACAGGCAGCTACTGGGGCAAATGCACTACGGACCAGCAGCTGCTTGGCCCCTGGGGCTGCTGTCAGGTGGGCTGAACCCAGGTCTGGAAGCCTGTCCTCGGTCTCCCCGAGCAGAGCTGGGCCCAAGGCAGCACACGTGCAGCCAGACCTCTAGTGGATGTGTCCCGTTGCGCTCCCCAGATATACACTAGGCCTAGGAAGCAAGGGTTAGCTCACAGGAAGTTTATTGGGAAGCTCTTGGGGCCACCACCTGGGGGAGGGGAGGACAAGAACAGGAGTGGCCCCGGGAGAAGGTGGCCCGTGACTGATGACCGTCCAGGCAATCCCCACAGGTGCTGTGGGGCTGAGCCAGTCCTAAGTCGGGGCAAGGGGACTGAGAGTCTATATAGCCCATCATCCTTGCATGAGGCTGCCCAGCAGAGAGTACCAGTCTCTCATGGGGGGAGGGGTGCCGGCAGCTGGAGGCCAGGGGCTTCAGTCCAAGAGGGGAGATGATCCAGGCAGCACGGCATGCCCAGCGGGGGGGGGGGGGGGGGGGGGGCCAGTACGGTGTAGCCGAGACCTACCAGTGGACCAGGTCCACCTGTCATCCTGCGCCCACGCCTTCTTCACCCACATCTCTGACCCCGTATCCTCTACTCACTCGCGCCAGCGTGGCAACGGTTTCTGCGCTCCTATTCAGGGCAGGCGCTGGCTCTACGGGGGCGTCCGCTGGTGCGCGTGGCCGGGTCCGTAACCCCGAAGCGCCGGGTGTCTGACGAGTGGCTGCAGTCAGGTGGCAAGAAGGGAGGCACTCATCGGCCCTCAGATTGAGACAGGGATACTGGGGTGGTGGAGGTGACTGAGGGGAAGGACAGTGGAGACAGTGCAGACCCAGAAGGGAACGCATGGGCCAACAAGTGCAAGTGGCGGAGAATACGGACAGGGAGCAGACGTGTACCCCTTGGGGCCGGACCCACATCTCCTTCCCAGGACCTCAGAGGGATTATGTCCCACTGCCCACCCCTCCCAGCCACAGTCCCAGAGTCCTGCCCATCGGCTTCCAAATTCTTCTGCCACCTGCCTGCTCCTTTCTGTCCCCAGCGCCCCCAAATGAGGGCCCACCTCCCACCCCTTGCCAGGCTCCCTGCTTAGCTTTCAGCACATCTGCTTCCAAGTCTTCCTCCTGCTTGGTACCGTGGTGGCAAGCTTGGTTCACACCCAGGAGAAACAGGCCCAGGAAGGAGCAAAGGATATGCCTAGCACGGTGTGCCCCATGCCTCTGCTCCCTTCCCTCCCTGCCCCCGTTGCCACCACGGCAGCCACGCAGGGAGCATCCAACAGATGCTGGCCGCCCAGCCTCATCCCCTGTGCGTGCTTCACCCCTGCCCCCCAACCCAAGCCTCCTAGCCCTGCAGGCAGCAGGAAGATCCAGGGGCGGGGCCTGGGTGATGGCCTCCTCCCCGCCCCCCCTCCCCGCCCCCCCTCCCGGAAGACCATGGCGGCCTCCCTGTATCTTACCGGCTTGACAGGCAGCCCACAGATGCCTCCCTGAAGCACAGCCCCCTGTCCACCTTCCCTCATCTAGCCACACCCCAGACCATGCCTCTCTAAAGATAGCTAGACACAGACCCAGCCCCCATGGAGACCCCTTCGGGCCCTGAAATTATAGCCCTGACGGCCTGGGGCAGAGAGCCACCGTGTGATTATGTCCTCAGGGGCAGGTCAAAAAAAGCTCTGGCATAGAGAGTGCCAGCTTTCACTGGCCGCACCTCGGCTATCAGAGCTGGGAAGCTTCCAGATAGTGGAGGCTCGGCCCATCCATGGCAGCTCAGCTCCCTCTTGGGCCTGTTTAACATGAGCCTCATCCGGAACGGTTCCCAGCCCCCTACACCCAGAGGGTCCCCCTGAGCACAGTTAGGCATGGCACCTCAGGGCTCCAGAATGTTACAACTCTAGCCTCTAGGGACCCTCAAGGTGCGAGGGGCTGCCCCCTGGGGACTACGGGCCTGGCTCTCACCCTGTCCCTGCCCAGCCACTGAGGGTGTGGAGACTGGGACTGGATGAAGCCAGCAGGCTGCGAGCAACACTCACATGCAGGGCTGTGAACTTGGAGATGCTGGCTTGCCTTCAGGGCCTGCACTGCCCAGGAGCCTCGAGGGCCCTCTCTGAGATCTCGGCTGAATCCTGGGCAGGGTCACTTGCTCAAAAAGTGACCTTGATATGCGTGTGTGATACATCCCTGCCTGGGCATTTGTCCCGAAGGCAAGGGTATCAGGGGGCTCCCTTGGATGAGAGCACTTGCTTCGGGCTGGCTTTGCAAGGGTCCTGTGTGGGCACTCCAGGGAAGGGCTGAAAGGTAGTCTTGGGTGCTTCTGGAGAGCCGCCTCCTCCCAGGAAGCCCTCTCTGCACCCCCATCCTGTGCTAGCACCTGGGCCTGTGCTATTTCCTTTGTAGCTCTCGTCATAGTTGGTCACCATCACGCTTTTCTGAACACATCCTTGCTTCTGGTCCAGCAGCACGTGCGCTCTGGGGGGCGGAGAACAGTGAGGCTACCTGACTGACTCGGTGCCCAGGGAAGGGAAAGAGAGACAGACAGGAGATCTAAGGAAAGAGTGAGGAGCCAGGAAGAACAGACAAGGGAGTGATGTGGAGAGACAGGGAGAGATGAGCAGGGGCCCAAGCAAACCCTGCAGGGCAGGGAGGCCAGGAATGCCCCAGAGGGGGGCTGGCAGAGGACTCCTGGAGCTCAGGGCCATGCTGTTCCTTCCAGGCCCCAGAGGCTCCTGCGGCCAGCAGCTGGGTGGGCTGGAGCTCAGGAGGAGCTCCCTCAGCTGCCGTCACCTTGCTAGGGCCCCTTTCAAGCCCCTGGGAGCCCCACCTGCTGGGCCGGCTCCAAGGGCCCCGACTCTGCCTTCCAAGGAGCCCTCCCAGAGGCAGGGTTTTGTGCCCAAAGGGGAGAGGCGGCTCGAAGCTTGCCTGCTCTGTGCCTCGCTTCTTTCCTGGGCCTCCCTCTCTAACTTTGAAGGCAGGGCACAAACAGCTGCAGGCCAGCTGTTAGGGGATGGGCTGCCGCCGACTCCAGGTCCTTCGCACACAGCCCTACAGGATGGCAGTGGGCTTGCACTGCCCCCCCACCCCAAGGAGCCCCCCACAGCTGCGTACCGGCCCGGCCTTCTCCTCCGCTGCCTTCAGCCTACACATGCTCTCACCTTAGCACCCCTGCCCTTGCCAGTCCTCCTCTCTCCCACTGCTACCCCTGCCCTGCTACCTTCAAGCACGTTCCCTGCACCCAAGGGCTCCAGGCCGGGAACTGGAGAGTGGGTGGGGACAGCTAGATGAAGGCTCGCTGCTCTGAGCAGGGACCCAGCAGTACGTCTGAAGCGCAGGGTCAGCCAGCGCTCCACAGCCATTTGGGAAAAGTGTCTGGGCTAGGGCTCTTGGGGGCCTGTCTGCTGGGATCCCAGAGGTCCGGGGCATGCTGGGACAGGACCCTCGTCATCCATGGGTTCACGCTGTTGGGGGCCAGGGTCTGCCTCCTACACCCCCCGTGGCCCCCATGACTCGGCCTGCTCTGTCCACCACGTGTTCTTGTGGAGCTAAGACAGCTGTGCATTGGCCTCCTTCAGAGCCTGGGGGCCTCAGGAAATGCCTGCTCTTCCTTCCCGCCTTGCCCTCCATGCTTGCCCTCCCCTGCCTCCTGCTGCCTCCTCCCAGCACTGGGAGGCCAGAGGGCAGGAGGCCACTGGCTGCTGCTCTCCAGCGAGGACTCACTGTCCCCGGCACAGCTTCAGCTGGGGTCAAAGCTGTTCCTGTGCTTCAGGGAAAGTCGAGGCCTGGGGAGAGGGAGGGGAAGGGGGAGGCGCAGGACTGAGGTGCTGCCTGGCTGGTCTGGGAGTGGCCCCCAAATTAGAGGGCCAAGCCGGCCGAGTGACTCAGTGGGCCTTGGGCCGGGCGTGCAGTTATGCCTTATTGCAGACTGCAAACCACAGACACAAGAGCCTTCCAGGCGCAGGAACCGTATTTACAGAAATATTGCCCCAGATGCATCCCCCAAGTGCAGGAGAGGGCTGCACGATGTGCACTGTGCACAGGGCTGGCGGCTCAGGTCACCCCCAAGCTCCCGCCAGGAACGTGCCTGGCTGACACCCGAGGGTGCGCACTGTGCAGGGGACACTGAGACTCCGCCCTGCTCCCCACACCCTCTGCACCTTGGTATGTGCTATTCCTTCCACTGCCAGTGTTTCTCTTCACTCCTCTTTATCTTGCCTACTCCAAGTCACCTCCTCCAGGAGGGGTTTCTGAGCCTGTGGCGCTGCGTGTGGCTCTGGGGAGGCAAGAAACAAGAGTGTCCCTGTCCCCTCCGCCACAGAGTTCAGAGCCCAGTCCTGGAGCCCCCAGAGTGGCCTTTCCCCAGCACAGCTTGGGCCACTGTATTCGGGGCTCTTTTCGTTCCCACTGGGACTCCCGGAGGCTGAGGACCTGAGTGATGGCTCCTGGGGACCAGCCCCCAGAGCAGGGCAGGGTGCAGTGGAGGGCTGCCCGGGGACCAGCCCGGGCAGGGCCTTGGATGCAGCTAAAGGCTCCTGGGACAATGGGCATGTCTTACATGGCTTTTTCTTTTTTCATTTTAAAAAAACATCTTTATTAAGATATAAGTCACATACCATAAAATTCACCTATTTAAAATGTACAGTTAAATGATTTTTAGTATATTCAGTGTGCAACCTCGCTACAGTCAACTTTAGAAAATTCTCATCCCCTGTAAAAGAAAACTGACACCTTTGGCTGTGGCTCTGTATACCCCTGTTTTCCCCTGGGGCCCCAAGAAACCTCTAATGGACTCTCCGACCCTATAGATTTGCCTATTCTGGATGTTTCATGTGGAATTGTACAATATGTGGTCCTTTGTGACTGGCTTCTTTCACAGAGCACAGTGTTAGACATGTTGTGGGCACGTTTCTACTCCCATGCAGCCATGACTAGGGATGCCGCAGCTGAGTGAGGCTATCTTTTATGATATAGTCTCTCCACTGCCAGAGATGTTTGAGTATGTCTCCCATGAACAGGAAAAAACAACCAAGGAGACAATGGACTCGCCTTGTCTAGGGCATGTGCTCTCTCCAGTCTCCGGGTCCCAAGTATTTGCAGCCGCCTCGCCCACGAGAACAAGAGGGAGCCAGAGCTCCCAGCCCAGACCCTGTTTGTCCCACGTCTCTCTTCTCCATGGCCCAGCCTGGAAGCTTCTTGTAGGCGGGCACCACAGCCTGCTCAGGCCACTGTGTGTCTCAGGTCCCTGACTGGGGACTCTGCACTCAGGCTAGCGCACACGGAAGGAAGTCTGGGCCCAGCCACACCCCCAGGCAGAACCTTCTAGATCCCACCTACATGTGGCCCCAGACAGTTGGGCAGGAAGGCAGGACCCTCAGACCTCCTCCCCATTCTCCTTGGACGAACCTCTTCCTGGCGTCCCGCAGCCTCCGTCCGGCTTGTCCTCTCTCTAAGCAGTTTTCTCCTGATCTGTGGGGCATTGTGTCCCTTCTTGTGGCCTGCCTTTAGCTTCCTCCCTCTCGGTTTCCTTTGCAGACCAGCGTTGCTCCCCACCGCGGTTTCTAGCTCCATCTAAACCCTCACTTTTGTCTCCCGGGAGCAGCGCCTGCAGGAGTCTTCCTCAGGCTCTGGCCTGGGCACACTGGGTCCAACAGGCCAGGGGAGGAATGGGACCCGCCCCCCCCCCCCCCCCCCCCCCCCCCCCGGACGCTCAGGCCCTAGGCTCTACACACAGGCGGAGCTGGGCTCGTCCCGGCCCTCAGGAAGCAGCTGAGCTCTCAGTGATCACGTGGGGTTGTGGCTGATGACGACCTCTTCCTGGGACGCCTGGCAGGCTGGCCCACTTCGCCCCTGTAAATGGCCAACACAGGGCTCACCCTGGAGGAAGTGCCCACCCACAGAGCATTCATTGCATTGTAGGGGACCGCACGGATTGAGCAAAGAAAGATGACTCACTTTTCTACTCTCAGCATGTCTGAGGCTCAGGGCGGGAAAGCTAGGGAAGACCCCCGGAGCCTGTGATGCCTTCCTGTCAGTCCCCAGCCGAGTCCCATCTTGAGATCACACAGACAGGACCAGTCCTGCTTTTCAGGGAAAAAGGACTGCAGTGGGGTGAGGGGCTGGGATGTCCAGAGCACCCGGGAGCCTGCATCAGGCCCTTCCACAAATCCACAGCAGCTGCCTCCCTGATTGCAGAGAACCATGTCCTTGTTCAGGCCCAGGCTGCCCGAGGTTCTGGGCGGGCTCAGGACAAAATTCCAGGGGCCACTCGCTGGACTAGCAACCGGAGGCCCCTCCCCGCTGTCTCCCTTCGCTTTCTGCCCTCTCGCCTTCCTCTGCCTGCAAGTGCCAGCAAGCCAGTTCCCGCCCCTCTCTGGGCCTCAGTGTCCCTATCTGAGCAGTGGAAAGTTTGACTCTCTAAGGCTGGGCCTGCCCAGAGACACCAAGGGTCCTTGTGTGAGTGGGAGTGCGTCCCTTTCCCATGCGCCCGGGGCGGGGGTGGGGGGGTTGCGAGGGGGAGGGGGTGCAGCTAGCCCAGCCGTCTACAAGAAAATTGCTCCCTTTGAAGCTTCCAGGGGGGCCGGGAGGCCTGTCCCCTCCCTCCCTTCTTCCCTCCCTCCCTCCTTCCCTCTCCGCCCCACCAGCCCCCTCCCTCCTTTCCTCCCTCCCCGCCCCCTCCCGCCGTCCCCTCCCTGTCGGCCAGCCCGCCCAGCCTTTAGCCTCCCTCCCACCGCCTCTGTCTCCCTCTCTCGACAAACTGCCCAGGAGTGAGCAGCTGCTCTCGGAGGGCCCGACGGAGACGGACAGACACACTGACTGCCTGACACCCAAGCCTGCCAACTAGCCAGCCTGTGCCCGGCTGCTTGCCCTTCCCAGGTAGGGCCCCCACGCCAGCCCCACACTGTCTCCACTGTCCCCACGCTGGCCTTGAGCTGCCCTCCTGGTCTCATCCCTGGTTCCACTGTGCCCTCACCATCCTCCAAGTGCTCCCCGCCCCCCCATCCACATCCCCACCCTTGTCCTTGCTGCCCCCTTACCCCCCTCTCCCACTCCCAGGGTGCCCGTGATCCCCGGACTCCCAGCGACTCCTGGCCGCACCCCTTCGTCGCCACCGTGTGGCCCCCTTAGCTCTTGTCCCTGTCTGCATGTTCTCCCCCCCCTCCGTTTCCTCTCCCCTCCGACGTCCCTCAGCTCCACTCCGCATCTGCCCTCCCTGTCTCCCTGCCCGGTTCTTCCCCTTGACTGCCCACAGAGCATCGTTCAAGGCACGGCGGGGTGGCTTGCATCCCAGCTCTGCCAGCGGCTCTCTTCACTGTGAGTCCCTCTGCACTGGTGCCTCCTCGCTGGGGACAGGGGTGGGAGGGCTCAGAGCTGGGGAGCAGTCCCCGCTGCCCAGGACCAGTCCCCGGTGTGGGCTCAGAGACTTGGTCTCCCAGGCACACCCCAGGCAGCCTGCCCGGATATTTCTCCCCTATCCGCAGGCTAGTTCCTCTCCTCTGTCTCCTCCTGACTGAGGCGTGGGTCCACAGGGCCCTGGCCACGGGGGCTCTGGGTGGGACTGCCTGGGTGGCTCGGTTCCGCCTGTCCCCAGAACCCCCTTGGATTGAGACTCAGAACGGGGGTTGTGGGCAGAGAGAAACTCAGGCAACTGTGCCTGTGTTACCCTGAGCAGGCCTGGCTTGGGGCCTCGCACGGCTTCTGGGGACCCTGGGGAGAAGTGAGGCCACAGGCCCACTTCCAAACTAGGACACCACTGTCCCAGGATGGGTGCCTTTTTTAAAAAAATGTTTTATTTACTTATTGGGAGAGATAGCACGAGCAGGGGAGGGGCAGAGAGAGAGGGAGACACTGACTCCCAAGCAGGCTCTACACCATTACCGTGGAGCCTGACGTGGGGCTCAAAGCCACGAACCGGGAGATCATGACCTGAGCCGAAATCAAGTTGGACGCTTAATCGACCGAGCCCCCCAGGTGCTTCCCAGGACGGGTGCTTTTAAGGAGCAGTGAGGTTCAAGAGCTGTCTGACTACCTGCCCTGTCCCCCAAAAGTGACCCTCCTCCCCAATAGTACATGGGGCAACCCTGGAATGGAGAGAGAGCCTCAGGTCAGAAGCAAAAACGCAGTGCAACGTTGCCCCCCAAAGTTCTTTGGGAGGGGCTGAGTGGTCCCTGCGGGTCTCACTCCCACTCCACCCATTGTACAACGGGCGCAACTGAATCCCAGAGACAGGCAGGAACCTGCCCACAATTGCACAGCAAGTCAGGTGCAAAGCTGGGGCCAGGACACAGGGCTCCTGACTGACGAACCCTGGTTATTGAACCCATTCCACCCAGGGAAGCCTCGAAGTCACTTGGGCATTGATAATGACGGCCTGTGGCCAACTGCACCACCTGGGGATTAGAGTCGGAGACGACAGGGCCACTGGCCCCTGTCCTGCAAGCTCCCAAGATAGCTGGCATGCTGAGGGGCCTGCCGAGTGACCCAAAAGAAGAGCAAAGGAGAATGGAGCTCTCTGCATGTGCCACCGAGTGTCCTGGAAGGTTGGGGGATGGGAGTACCACCCTCACTGCTCCGTGGGTGTGCGTGGGGCCCGGGCACTGGATGGTTCTGCTGAGTGGACCATGAGACCCAGAGTACTCCATGCCAGGGTTGTGGGTTGGAGCCAGTAGGGTAGCCCTCGCTCAGGCCAGGGAGACTGTTCTGGAACAGTGTTTGCTAAGGGCCTCTCTGGCCGCCCATATGGCCAGTCCTCTCCTCTGCGTGCCCCTGCATGTGCCCTCCCCCACTGCCTGGCCTGCCAAATCCCCACCCTGCAGGGACTGATTGACACTGAGACAGGCGAATGATGCTTGGGCCTCCCTCCATGCCAAGAAGGAAGGTTCCTGGGGATCTGCAGCCAGGGGCAAAGGTCGGCGGGGAGCGAGAGCGCAGAGGCTCAGCTGCGAACATGCACGTGAGCGCCTCCTGGCGACCTGCAGCTGCCCTGAGAGAGTGGGTGCCTGGGCACAGGCGCCTTCGTGTGCAAGCTGCCCATGTCTGGCCCATGGGACAACATGGGTAGCCTTTGAGGGCCAGACTGTGGGGGTGTCGAAAGGACGGTACCGCGTCGGACAGTGAGAGCAGACTGGGAGCTGAGGAGCTGCTGCCTGCCGAGTGGTGCCCCGGGGGGCCTGGCCCACCTACCCGGTCAGAGGCCCGCCTTTAAGCCCCAAGGACCCAGGTCACAGTGAGCATTAACCATCCCACCGCTTTTGTGCCCTGCCCTGAGACAGGGACCGGAGTCCCCGTTTTGTACATGGGGAGCCTGAAGCCCAGCTTTTGCACTGACGGGCTGGCGGCAGCTCCGTGCCGGCTTATCTCAGAGGCCCAGAAACCTGGCATGCCGGCCCCTGTGACCAAATTTCTCCCCATTCCTACCAGTGGCCTTGGCCCATTGGAGGAGCATAAACGAAGAAGGGTAGGAGGAAAGGGGTTGTTTAAAAGACCCCAGAGCATCCCTTCCCCTGCCATGCCAAGTCCCCAAAAGGAGCCAGAGCTTTCCAACAGGGCCTCCCATCTCTCAGCACCCCCTGCTTCCTGGACGGCGTCCCTCTTCCCCTCCCTGGAGAAGCCCCGCAAACACTGCGCGGTCTGCACTGTTCCAGAAGTCACTTGTCCTCAGCTGCCTGGGGACACTGCCGTGGCATGAGAGAGTGAGGTCTCACAGGGTTTTCCTGGGGCACACAGGCACAGGCAATGGCCCAGGCACAACCACTGGGCCCCCTCGCCTGCCCCCCCCCCCCGCAGATAGTCCCAGCCACAGCCCCAGGGCCTCATCTGCTGAGCCACTGGGTCATTTGTCCTGCATGACCCTAGGGCCCTTCCCTCACCTTCCTTACTCACCTTCCAACACCCCTCATTGTACGAGAGGTCTTCTCACCCCCACCCAAAACACCCTCCCCAACTTCACCCTCCTCATCTGTCACCCCAGTGTGACAGAGCTTGATCTCTGTCCAGAGCTCTCTCCTTCCACACCTGTTGGCCCCACGGGTGGGAGGGGACACACCGGCACAAGGGCTCGGCTCAAACCGAGGGGCTGGGGATGATGGTGGCTCTCCCAGGGCGCCCTCCTATGAGCCATGCAGTGGGGGAGGAGGGTAAGCAAAGGCTCCCGCCGAAGCCAGGGTCCTGGCAGTTCTGGCTCCTCCTGTCAGCTGGCACCTAGGGCAGTCGGTGCCCCTCCCCTCCCTCCTGTCGTCTTCCGCTGAGACCCCGGGCCTCACACCTTGATCACCCACAGAACGCCTTCCTTCCGTAAATCCCACCTTAGAGGAGCCAGTAGGCGGCAGGCAGAGGGGGCTGCACTGGGAGAATGGGGAAGCGGGTGTCTGCTCAGTCCTGTCCCCGTTCCCGGGCCTGAGGCCCATTAAGGCTAACTGGCCAGCCCCGTGGTCAGGCCCTTCCGTCTTCCAGAGCCGATTTCCCAGTGGCCCCTGGGGTGGGGGTGGGGCCTTCATGGCCACTTCGTCTAGGGGGTGGGTGGCTGTGATCCATCCCTCTCACATGGAGGCCGCAGCCCAAGGGTCCCCCGGGGCCTCCTCCACTCCCTCTGGGACTCCAGGCTCCTGGAAGCTGCCTGAGACCCACCCCATTTGGCTCCCCCTCCCCCTCTCTGCTCTGGGTTGGGGCAGTTGGTGGGGCGGCTGCGGAGGAGGCCTTCTCCCCTGGGGCCCACGAGCCTCAGCTCCCACGGCGGCTTGCAGCATCACTGGGATGACTCACCTGCCTCCTCCCTGTGGTAACACATCTCTCAGTTTTAAGGGGCGGGGGTCTTACCAACCTTCCTTGCACCCAGCTCTCTCAGTCCATGGCATCGGAAAGCCAAAGTCTGCAAACACCAGCCTGGGGCTGACCTGCAGGACTCCGTGTGACTCTAAGCTCACCCCGGTTTCTCTCCCACCACCTGCCCCTTGAGGGTCAGATGGCCAAGGCAGACACGGCAGTCAGAGGCCCGTGTGGCCGCAGGATTGGGAATTTGAGGAACAGACGTGCGACTTCAAGGAGAGGGGCAGAGGGCAGAGAAAGGCTGCTTCTGGTGGCCTTGTCACAGGAGACTAAAGGCAAATGTGACTTTCATCTTCATGTAGTCTGAGTCCCTGCCTGCCCTTGATTATGGTCCACCAGGACCTTAGAGGCCGCCTGGCTGCAGGGAGGCCTGCACTGGGGGAGCCCTGGGAGGGGCTGCCGGGGACAGAGCCCCTGGCAGAGAGCAGGGAACCCAATGCAGGAAAGGGGATGCAGGAAACCCTGGGCCCAGGAAGGAAAGGGCCTGACTCAGCCAGGGAGCAAGGCAGGTGAGGCGCCATGCTCTGGGAGCCAGGCTGAGAACATCTCCCCGTGGCGTCTGGTGCCTGCTAGGACCTAAAATGCTCCGGGAAGCTCCCTGGCCTGGCGGCCAAGGGGCTTGATGCTTTTTCCATGGGACATCCCTGTAGGCCTGAAGCCAGCAGAAACAGCAAGGTTGTGATAGGCCTCGTGGGGTGTTGGGGCCAAGGAGGAGGCGCATGGCCCCACAGACAGTGGGAGCTACTGATAGTGGCGGTCAGAGAGCGGCATCATATTGCCAGAGTATTCCTGATGCTAGCAAGGGGGCAAAGGACCCACAGAGCAGAGCCTGGCTTTCCAACAGCATCACCTCCCAGCTCAGGTGAGGGAGCTGACAAGGAATCTTTTCCAGGGCCCCAGAGGCTGGTCCAGCTCCCCCCACAGCACGGGGAGTATAGAGTCTTGTGGCTTTGGGACCTGTGGCAAAGTCTGCAATGACCAAGAGCGGGGCCAGACACAGGGGCAGGTAGACAGACAGACAGACAGACAGATAGTAGAGTCCCAGCTCTACCATTTCCTTACTGCGTAGCCTTGGGCAAGAGTTTGGGGCAAACTCTGAGCCTCAGTTTACCTATTCAAGTGGTAAAAACAGTGCTTTCTTCTTTTGGCCATTGGGAGGACTATGTTAAGAAATAATGTGAGTCCCCTACCCTGCCCCTGGGAGGTAATAGCATCCTCCCTCTTCCTCAAAGGTTCTAGAATGTGGTGAGGAGGGGATCAGGACTCCTTGTGAGTGGAAGAAGGAGGAAGGACACACAGCTCAGGTGTGAAAAGGCCAGGAAACTCGGGATACCCAGCTGGCCTGGGTCATCTGCTGCCTGACTCCTGGCCAGCAGCTTGACCCTCCCGTTTTCCAGAGGTTTCCTGGCAGGGTGGGGGAGGGGTGGATGGCTCTCCCGAATGCTGTGGCAGAGAGGTCCAGCCTAGCCAGCACCAGCCACCCTACCACCTCCGTGGTAGCAGCGCTCCGCAGCCACTGGGCTGGCTCCCTGCTGGCTTCTTGGGGCCTCTGACCCCCACATCCAGGTCGAATCTGTACCTGAAGGCTGACAGGGCACAGGACCCAGGTCTGTCCAGTTCCATCGGCAGTGCTGGGGCCATGGCAGGAAGGAGCTGCTTGCCCTATAGCTAGAGGGCATGCGGGGGCAATAGCGAGGGCTCAAGGTGGCCCTGGCACAGCCACAAATGGGGTGGGGTACAGACGTAGGTGGGGTAGGGCTCAGGACCCACTCCTCCCCACTCCAGCTACCAGCCGCTCACACGTGTGGTCACCCCCACACACGTGCGCACGTGCAGGCTGCGGCAGACCCATGGTTGGCACCCAAGTGTAGATTAGATGCTGTCGGGGGGTGACAGGCCGGATCCTGGGAGGGCAGTGAGGGGTATCTGGGTGTCAGCCTGGGCACCACGCCCACCTGTGCGATACAGCTCTGGACAGTGCCCCTGCCCCTGGCCTGTTGGTTGAAACCAGGCCCTGAGGACTTTGGTGGACAGAGCGGGGCGGGGCGAAAGGGTACCTTGTGCAGCCTGTCTCCGTCTCAGCCCTCCGCATCCACGTAGTCCTAGGGATGGGGCAGGGCCACGGAGACGGTGGCACGAATGCCGGAGTTCAGGTCGGGTTGCTCGGTGGGGCCAGACACCCTGGGCTGAGGCCTCGGGACAGTGCCCGGCGTCTACGACTTGGCAGCCGCGGGCCACACATCTGCGAGCAAGCTCACAGGGCATGCCAGACCTTAAGTCCTGCTCCCGCCGCCCTTGGCCTGGCCTGAATGCCTGGCACGGCCCCTCCATGTTCTCAGAGACTGCCAATGCGTCTTGTTTGGCACTGACCTGGAGCAATCCCACTCCGAGGACTGCGCTGGCTTTCAGAGGGCTAGACAAGGAAGGCCCTATTGGTTTGGCCGCACAGGCTCCAGGAAGCCCAGCCTTTTCCCTTGCTCACACCTGTGGGCACTGGGCTGGAGGCCTCACCACCATTACCATCTCTTTCCTTTGCCCTGAGGGGTGGGGTCTGGTGAGCTCCAAGCACACTTTGATGGCACTCGAGGCTCTCCCTGAAGTCCTTGGGGACACCCCCCCCCGGGTTCATTGTCCGGCCAGCCCCCTCCTCCCCATGCAGTTCTACCCACTGAGTCTCATGCCAGCTCCCAGAGTGGAAATGAGGCTCTGCTGGGAAGCCTGCCCAGCCCCCACCCTGCCAGCCTGTCCATTGCCTGGGCCCGGCCAAGGGTGGGTGGGGGAGAACCGGCCAAGCCTCGTTCTCGGCGTCTGTCACAGAGCCCTGCTGTAGGACCTCCAAACCCTTGGCCTCAGCCCCTCCCCCCAGGAGTGAGCCTGCGCCGGAGCCAAGGGCCCCTCCCTCAGCCTCTCTGTGGCCCCCAGATGCTGCCACGTCAAGCACGGCTGGTTTGAGCTGATTTATCTCCTCTAGAGCCCCCATTCCCCCAGGATAGGTCCCATGAGCCCACTCGGAGCCGGGGTGGTCAGTCCCACCCCGGTGGGCCTTCCCAGTGCCTGCCCATCCTCTACCCTGGATGGAGGCAGCCACGGGGACAGAGGCTCCCTGTGGAGACCCCCCAGCCCTTCTCAGCCCCAGCAGGCGAGAAGAGGCCTGTTTTTGCCCACTTCGCCCCGCAGCCTCCCCTGGACCTGGCCACACCACCCCAACCACCCCCACCTGTCCCGGTGGACTGTGGATCCCAAACCTTCCAAGGCTCCCACTGGGCGTTCCAACCCTGACTCATCCCCCCTGTGAGGTAGCGGCTTTGGCAGGGGTGCCAGGCAAGAGGGGAGCCGTCTCCTCCCTCTCTCCCATTCCATCCTGCTCTCCTGCCTCCATCCTCCCCTTCCTGTTCTCTCCTACCACTCCCCCTCCTCCCAGCCCCGGGCATCCACTGGCTCTCGGGCAAGGGCCCCCCGCAGCGGCAGCAGGCACTCGAGGCCTTGGCCTGCCCTGCTCTGTCCCGGAGACTGCAGAATCAGGGCAAGAAGGCGGGACACACTGTCCAGGTAGGCAAGCACAGGGCCTTCTCCCGACTCAGCTCCGTGACCTTCCGGGGGCTCCCCTGGGTCCTGCTCGGCCAGCCTGGGCTAGCAGGACCTGGGGTGTGATCGTGGGATGTTGAGGCTCAAAGGAGCCAGGGGGACTGGGTGCTCCCCCAACATGGGGGACCGTCACTCTGCTGTGTGACCTGGGACAGGCAAGCAGCTTCTCTGAGCTTGTCGCTGGGGACCAGGCACTCAGGAGGGCTGTGGGGACCTGCTGCGGGTGCTCCAGGGCTGACTGTCGGGCTGAGTGCCCTGAACCATGTTCTGGGTCTGTGACCTGTGCCTGCAAGCACACTGCAGCCCTGGCTGCCAGAAAGGTGGTGCCATTGTCTCCCACTCTGTCCTCGGGGATGGTGGGAGCCAAGGCACACTCTACGACCCACTTGGGGGTTGCCTGAGGAGTGTGGAAGAGGGTGGCGAGACGGGGGTCAATAGAAACCTGGGACATAGAGCAGCTGTGGCCAGACCTGGAGGTGGCCCCTGGCCCACTGGTGGGAGGAGTCCATGGGTGGCCTGCAGCCGCCAGCCCAGCCCCACGCCGGCCCGGCTTGCCCAGGGAAGGGGCAGCCAGGGCCACGCCACTCAGGTGCTGGCCTAGAGTATGCGGAGCCCTCCACTCCCCAAGGGCTCCTCCCACATTTGCAGCCAACAGTGAGGCTCAGGGGTCACCCAGACCCACTGAAGCCCCTAACAGCCCCTCCCCCATCCAAAAGGGGCCCGAAGTGAGGAGGGTCTCGCTGGGGTGGGGCCCAATGTGGGTCTACAGGAAGCCCCTGGAACCCAGCCAGGCTCACTGCCCACAGATGCGCCCAGGGCAACCCCAGACACCAGAGCCTGCGAGGGAAGCACTTATGCCTGTTTAACAAATGGGGGCAGTGAGCCTGGCTGGGACATTCCTGGGAAATCGGAATTGGTGAGGGTGGTGGGAGAGGCAGGGGCTCCGGCCTTCTCCTGTACAGGAGCTTCTAGATGGGAGAGGGAAGGAGGTAGGTAAATATGGGCACCCGGGGCAGGTTCGGGCAGAGGGCAGCTTCCCCCTCACGCCCACCCCGCTGCCTGGCCTGGGGGAGCCTTCAGACAAGCCTGATCCTGCCTGCCACCCCGGCGGCAGCGTGCTCCCCTCTGGTGGCCTCTCCAGGGGGCTGGGCCACAGGCAGAAGGAAGGCAGGAGCAGATGCGGGAGCCCTGGGGCTCTGCAGGCCAAGCCAGGGGAATTCTTGGGGGCCAGGGGAGGGTGCTGGGGCCCCGGGGAACAATGCAGGGGGCGGGGGCCGCCCCGCCTCCACCTCAGCTATTTCACCACCGCCAGGGAGGACACTCCTCTCTTTCTCCACATGGCCTCCGGGGCTAGCCCAGGTGTCAGCTCAGCGTGCCCAGCCTGGCGTCTTGGCCTCCTGACTTTCTTTGAAAAATGTGGGTGTGCTGCGAGGGGGAGCTGAGGCAGGAGAGGAAGTGACTCACGGTGGTCTAACTCAATCCCGACTGCGCCCACATTGCCCTGAGCATGTGGGGTAGGCCCTGGCCACAGTAGTAGATTCAAATCCAAATTCTTCAAAGCCTGTAGGGGGCAAATGGTTGCCCTTCCCTCTCTGCCTCCTCCACTCTGTCCAGTAGCCTCACCGAACCCCCGCACCCTGGGCAGGCTGCCAGCTGACTCAGTGGTGTGTGGAAGACGGCGGGGGAGGGGCTAGTGCAGCACACTCGCTCACTGGGAAGGCCAGGCACTGCCCATTTAAAGCCGCAGCCCTGCCTGGAATCAGAGGAGAGCAGAAGGAGGTGCCTCCTACCTGCCCGCAACCCCTCCCTCTGCTGCCCCCTTCCCTGCCACTCCCACCCTGGGGTCTGGCTGTCTGCAGTGAGGGATGACAAACGCGGTGCCAACACATGCAGAAGCTCAGTCGCTGGTATCCGGAGGTTGGCCAGGAAAGGGCCCAGAGGGCAGGGGCCAGTGCTGGCTGGGCCCTCCTGACAGCCCCTCCTCGCCCTGGCCTCCCAGGCATGCCCACCATGTGGCCCCTGTGGCTCCTCGCATCCCTGCTGGCCCTGAGCCATGCCCTGCCGTTTGAGCAGAAGGGCTTCTGGGACTTCACCCTGGACGACGGGCTGCCCATGCTGAACGATGAGGAGGCTTCAGGTGCTGAGACGACCTCAGGTGTCCCGGACCTGGACTCCCTCACGCCCACCTTCAGCGCCATGTGTCCTTTTGGCTGCCACTGCCACCTGCGGGTTGTTCAGTGCTCCGACCTGGGTCAGTCCCGGGCCCGGGGTGGGATGGGTGCATGAAGGCGCAGGCCCAGCCTCAGTGCCCTACCAAGGAGACACGTGTCTGTCCTGTGGGATGGGCATGAAAGGGTGGGGTCAGGGATGGGGTGACCCACACAGGCTCCGGGACTCCTGCTTTCAGCGTGGAACGGTGTCCAGTTGTTTGCTTGTGAGAGAGTGGGGGGCGGGGTGAGAAGGGCCTTGGCCTTGTGTGGGTGTCTGTGCGCCTGTGGCCCTGCGCTCTGAGGCACTCTGGGGCTGTGGCTATGGCTCATGCTGGTGACGGCGGCACCGGCCCCCAGGTCTGAAGTCTGTGCCCAAGGAGATCTCCCCCGACACGACGCTGCTGGACCTGCAGAACAACGACATCTCCGAGCTCCGCAAGGATGACTTCAAAGGCCTCCAGCACCTTTACGTAAGCCTGCCCTGGCCCTTTGGGGGTCTTCGAGGAGGTGGGCAGTCTGCAGCTAAGGAGTTGGGTGTTCATGGGTGTGTACACACACGTGTCAGGCATGAGGGGACTAGGGACCCATGGAGTCCTGGGGGCGAGAAGTCTGGAGGTGGGCTTGCTGGGAGTGCCCCAGGTCACAGGTCACATGTGTGGATGTCAGCAGCCATAAGCACAGGACAGAATCGCTCAGCCCCGAGGCCTCACTGGTGGCCCCACTGATCACCAGCTCCAGCTCGAGCGGCAAGGGAGGGAGGAAGAGGTGAGGGCAGAGGGGGGGGAGGGAGGTTGTGCCTTCACTTCCCACGCCCCCCTGCCCCAGGCTCTCGTCCTGGTGAACAACAAGATCTCCAAGATCCACGAGAAGGCCTTCAGCCCCCTGCGGAAGCTGCAGAAGCTCTATATCTCCAAGAACCACCTGGTGGAGATCCCTCCCAACCTGCCCAGCTCCCTAGTGGAGCTCCGAATCCATGACAACCGCATCCGCAAGGTGCCAAAGGGCGTGTTTAGTGGGCTGCGCAACATGAACTGCATTGGTGAGTGTGGCACAGCCTGTGACGGTCCTCACCCTGTGGCCAGCAGGAAAGACCCAGGGAGAGGGGCCCCTTCCAGCCGGAGTGGCTGGGTGCCATGGGCAAGCCCGGTGGGCCTCACAGGACATTCTGGAGACTTGTCTGGAGACATGCCCCGGAGCCGCCAAGGCACGATGAAGAGAAACATGGGGACCATAGAGAGAGGGAAGGGAAAGGGCTAATGCAGCCAGCCAGCCAGCCAGTGACCAGCGGGGGCCAGGCCAGAGAAGCTGAGCAGGCACCTTGATCTCTGGCTCCCCTCCTTTTCCTCCTGCTCCACTTAACCCCTGAGGTCAATGCCTGGGCCAATACCCTTGGGAGCTAATGGTCTTGAACATCCAGGAGTTTGCAATTAACCCCGTAAATTAGTGGAGCTGCTTTCAGGGCTAGATGGGGAAGCAGGGCCCATCAGGCCAGCCCAAGCCAGGACCTGGGACTGTGCGGGCAGCCACCCAGCTCTGGCGCCAGGGCTGACGTGGGGGCTTCTCTCCTAGAGATGGGCGGGAACCCCCTGGAGAACAGTGGCTTTGAGCCTGGAGCCTTCGATGGCCTGAAGCTCAACTACCTGCGCATCTCTGAGGCCAAGCTCACCGGCATCCCCAAAGGTAGGAAGGCAGACCTTTTCCCCCATGCTGTCCAGCCTCCAGGGCACAGATGGGCACAGATGGGGAGATCTGGAGACATCTGGAGCCACCAGTCAACTCAGGGAGGGCTTTGGTAGCCCTCTCTTCCCATCTTACCTCCCACACACCTACAAACCCAGCCCGCACACATGGCCTCCCCTCCTGCATTCAACTCAGAGCACCCTCTTTTCCTGGCAGACCTCCCCGAGACCCTGAATGAACTCCATCTGGACCACAACAAAATCCAGGCCATCGAGCTGGAGGATCTGCTCCGCTACTCCAAGCTGTACAGGTGGGCTGAGGGTCCACATCGGGTACCCTGCCCTGCAGCTCTTTTCTCCTCTAGTGTCTCGGTACATTTCATCTGCCCTTCGCAGGCTGGGCCTGGGCCACAACCAGATCCGCATGATCGAGAACGGGAGCCTAAGTTTTCTGCCCACCCTGCGGGAGCTGCACTTGGACAATAACAAGCTGTCCAGGGTGCCTTCTGGCCTTCCGGACCTCAAGCTCCTCCAGGTGAGAGCTGAAGGGAGCCCCCATGCCAGGTTCTGTAAAACAGAGCGGAACAGGACCGTGCTGTGCGGCTGGCCAGCTGTGTGGTCTGGGCAGCTACTCCTGCTCTCTCTGCTTCTGCCTCCGCATCTGGAAAGAAGCCGTCACAAGGATCCCTCCCTCAGTGCCAATGATTTGTGCTGAGGAAGTAGGGAATGCAAGCAGGGACTCCGCCTGGGGACAGCTCCACTGGGTCATGGGTGGAGAGAGGGTGTGAGGGATGAGCAGGAGTCGGCCTGGTAGCTATTGCGGCACTTCACCGAGGTGGGCGGGACACCAGAAAGGCCTGGCAGAGCCTGGGAGGTCAGGGAACAGTCTGGGCACTGGAGGTGCACAGATTTGCGGCAAGACAGGTCCAGCTCATGGCAGAAGTAGGCTGACGATGGGGTGCAGGGTCTTGCCTGGGGTTCTTTCAGGGACCCTGTCCCTGGCTTGGCTTCCAGTCTCTTCCGCGGCCCCAATCACTAGCCAAGAGACCTGCCTTTCCAACAGGCCGTCCAGCCAGAGCAAAGTCCAGACAAGCCCTGCATCCGGTGAGGGCGGGGGAGGGCGGAGCAGCCCGGAAGCTGCCACAGCGAGGCCCATGCCCGGCTAAGCGCGCCCTCTAGCGGTCCGTGTCCTCCCTGCCTCTAGAGGGCGCTGCTGCAGCCTGAGCACCTCCCCACCGTCATGAGGTTCCTTACCCACTCTCCCTCCTGTTCCCTCTGCCCCTCCCCAGAGAGGGACTTCAGGAAGTTGAGAGCTGCTAAAGAGCAAGTACTCCTGGGGACTGGATGGAAGAGAAGGTCCTCTGCAGGCTCTTTCTCCTCTCATATCCATGGGTGTCTGGAGTGAAAGGCTGCTGCCCAGGGGCAGGCACGGAGCCTGGGGAGCCCAGAGGGAGGGCCAGGGACCGTCTGTGAGCCCAAGGTGCCATCTTTCCTTCATCGATACCCACGTCCCATCCCTTGACCCTCACATGCCCCTCACTTCCCACCCACCACGTACCACATCTGGGCCCTTCATCCTGGCCCCTTGGTCACATACCAGCACCTTAATCCCATCCAACACCCATGTGACCACCATACCCAAGCCTCACTTTGCTCTTCCCAACAATGGAAGAATCACATCCTGGACCTCAAAGGGCAGGCACTGCAATGAAACCACAATCATGAGGTGTCCAGGCAGGACCCAGCCCGGAGACAGGGCCCAAGCCGTCTGTTGTCTGCCCTCTACTTGGCCCACCCAGGCCGGAACAGAGTCGGAGGGCAGTCCGGGGTGACTGGGCCACTGGCATTGAGCCTGAGCCACATCCCTCTGCCTTCAGGTGGTCTATCTGCACACCAACAACATCACCAAGGTGGGCGTCAACGACTTCTGCCCTGTGGGCTTCGGGGTGAAGCGGGCGTACTACAACGGCATCAGCCTCTTCAACAACCCTGTGCCCTACTGGGAGGTGCAGCCAGCCACTTTCCGCTGCGTCACTGACCGCCTGGCCATCCAGTTTGGCAACTACAAAAAGTAGAGGCAGCGGCAGCCACTGTGGTGGCCTGGGCGGGGTCTCTGGGGAGCACAGCAGACATCCTGAAGGGAAGGGCAGAGCGAGGGAGAGAAGCCAGTGCCCAGCTGCACCCAACCCAGCCCCGCCCTTGATCCCGGACCCCTACTCGCTGCCTCCTGACGCCCTCATCCTGGCTCCCAAGCGTGCGGATGGGGCACAAGACCCAGCCACCGTCACAAGCGTCTTGGCTTCAGAGCTGCCCCTGTCCCCCACCTCATAGCCACTCAGAGGCACCCTCATAAAGCTTTCTTCCCATTCACCCTGAGATCAAATCGCCCAAGGCTCCGGTCCAAGGAAGACAGTCCCTGGGTCTGGGGGTGGGAAGGGGCTAACAGGGATGGAGACAGCCCACCCCACCTGCCTGGCACACCTTCCTTCTTCTCATCTCCTTCCAACTTCCAACCCTCCTTAGCCTGGCCTGCTACCCTTGGCTTTCCATGCTTCCCCCACCCTTCTACAAGTTCATGGCCCATCTGTCCGAGCCTCCTTGCTCTACCGGTCTCTAGACCAGTATCTTCCTGTCTGTTCCTCTGTCTCTCTGTCCCTCGCTCTGTCTCCATCTGTCTGTCTCATCCTCCCTGTCCTCACTGACATCACTGAGCTGGGTCTGGGGTCTGTCTCGCTGGGCTTCTGCCCAGCCCCTACCTAGGCAAACCAGGGGGCAGAGGGCAGCTGCCCCCAAGCCTGCCCTGCCCAGGCTCTACACCACCCCCAAGTCTGGACAGTCCTGGTGGAGGCCAGCATGTGGAGGTGAAAGGGCCCAGCATCCCGCTGGAGTCAGCAGCCAATTTTCCTTGGCCTTCCCCGCCCCCCACGATGGCTAGTTCTCCCCTCCCTTCACCTTCTGGCCCCTGGAATGGTGGGGATTTCGAGCAATCACACCCAGCTTGAAGAGGAGCTGCTTCTGAGGTCCATGGTTGTCTTTCCATTAAAGAAACACTGTGCACTATGGCTGTGTGCGCCGCCGCTCTCGGGTGGCACTGGGGACTGAGCAGACAAGGGGAGCCAAGACGGGCCGCTGCGGCTGGGATGCCTGGGAGGTTCAGTTGGTTAAGCATCGGACTTCGGCTCAGGTCATGATCTCACGGTTCGTGTGTTCGACCGCCGTGTCGGGCTCTGTGCTGACAGCTCAGAGCCTGGAGCCTGCTTCGGATTCTGTGTCTCCCTCTCTCTCTGCCCCTTACCTGCTTGCTCTCTCTCTCTCTCTCTCTCTCAAAACTAAATAAAACATTTAAAAATTTAAAAAAAAGAAAAGATGGGCCACTGAGGCTGGCTCCCAGGCTCAGCCTGTTCATGTCCATTCTGAGCCTTGCGCTCAGGGAAGAGTCCTCAGTACCTCCAGGTCTGAGACTGGAAAGGCTCTTTCCACTTCTGTCTAGGCTCCTCCATTGCCCCAGCTGCTCTACTAGGTTCCTAATGCAGCTTTGGCTGAGGGTGCACCTGCCAGCTGGAGAGCACCAGACCCTTATTCTGAGAGGGGGGCTTGGAAGCCCTAGGGGCCCTGCGCGCCTGTCCTAATGAGATTTGGGGGCTCAGAAGGAGGTCAGAGCCCGGCTGCTGTCAGAGCTGTGTGCGGCACCCCAGTTGGCACCAGGGGGCGCACTCTCACGCAGGACGGGCCTCCTGGGGACAGGGCAGCAAGCTGTGTGAGGCTACCTGTGCTGGCCTGGTCTGGACTCTGGACAGATACACTGTGTGCCAGCAGAGTCAAGCCCAGGTTGCCATATTCTGTCCCTGGCTCCCAAGAAAGGTCCAGAACATGGCCTGAGAAACCTACTTGCTGGGGATACAGGACAGCCCCAGAAAGGGCAGCATGAGAGGGGCAGTCCCTGGAGCAATGTGCCCTCAGACGGCAAGCCCAGAAGACCGAGGCGGTTTCAGGCTTAGAGACCGGCTCCTTTTCATTCGTCCTGCACGAGGGCTGAAGCGGTGGGAGCCCGGGGGCAGCCACAAGCCGCTGATGAAAACGGAGCACGCAGGACCCGTGAGGAATGCCAGCCCAGGAGAGAGAGGGCCCAGGGGCACCAGGTGCCGGCTCTGAGCACAGAGCTGCGTGCCCTTCTGCCTGACCTGGCCCCAGGGTGCCCGGTGTCCCCAAGTTTCCAGTTTGGGGGATGGGAGGCGCCGCTCAGCGTGGTGGCCCTGTGATGGAACGTCACCCCATGAGAGCTTGCTGTCCAGTGTGCTGCAAACTATTGGAGGAGGAGGATGACGATAATCATACAAAAGCTGGGACTGACTGGACTTAAAACTCAAGGGGCACCTGTGTGGCTCAGTCGGTTAAGCCTCCGACTTCAGCTCAGGTCATGATCTCACGGTTCGTGGGTTTGAGCCCCGCATTGGGCTCTCTGCTGACAGCTATCTCAAAGCCTGGAGCCTGTTTCGGATTCTGTGTCTCCCTCTCTCTCTGATCCTCCCCTGATCATGCTGTCTCTCTCTCTCTCTCTCTCTCTCTCTCTCAGAAATAATTAAAAATATTTAGAAAAAAAAAAACTCAAAGCCATGGCAACATCAAAGGCCATCCGTGCCAGCCACCAGCTGCCAGCCCCCATGCACTGTTAGGCCATGCAGAGTGCCCTCCTCATGAAGCTTCGCGCCTGGCTGAGGTCACAGGGCGCCCCAGGTGGCAAAGCTGCAGAGGGCTGCGGTGGTGCACCCTGAGCTGGGAGCGCCTGCCCGGGCTCGGAGGCACCGGGGTAGAAAGCCTCAGCCACGCCGGAAAAGCAGCAGGAAAGATGGAAGGAGGGGCCGGGTTCCAGCCCTGGACTTGGGGACAGATTGAACGTGGGTCCACAGGAAGGGGGTGGGCAGGATGGAAGTGTGGGAGTGTGGGACCCCCCATGTCTGAGGCCCCTGGAGAAAGAGGAAGGGGCCGCAAGGAACACAACCTGTAGGGGGAGAGCACCCCAGGCACCGTGGGGGTGGGGGTGCAGCTCAGAGGAAAAGCCCAAGCCCGGGAGTGAGCCGAGGCAGGCACACGTGAGTACACGCGTGCACGCACACACACACTTGCACATGTACACACGGGGCAATGAAAGTCCCGGGAGCGGCTCTCTCAGGGAGGGCTGTCTTGTGAAAGAAGTGGCTGCCAAGCGGTGGACCCAGTGACAGGGGGCTGGGGTGAGGGACATTTCCAAGTACTTACCGCAGGTCAGGTGCCTTCTGGATGTGGTGGGGCCCAGCTGGAGCCTAAGCCGAACCCACTGCTTGGTTTTAGACAAGTTAGGGCTTGTTGAAGGGGCAGCCAGCCAGGCATCCGTCCGTAGACCACGGCTGGGGACGGGGGTGGGGCACCTCAGAAGGACAACCCCCTCCTTGAAGGGCCTGAACGGGCGGCTGGAGGGGCTGGTTTGAGAACCTGGGGGGCGGTGTTCACTCACTTCTGCTCCCCCCTGTGGTCTCCAGGCCCCATCCCCGTAGGCTCCGGCCACTTCCCCTCTGGGCACGCGGGGCAGGGTGCCGTCGCCAGGGTGGCTTGGAGCCACTGCAGCCCTAGAGAGCCCAGGGCCGCCCTGGCACCGCGGGGCCCAGAGGCTGCTGCACACAGGCCGCCAGGGCGGGGGGGGGGGGCGCCCGGGGGCTGAGCTAGCCCCAGAGGCTGGGGCAGGGCCGGCAGGAGGGCTTGTGCTCACAAGGCCACCCATCTGTGGCCAGGTGTGAACGCTCCTGAGAATGAGAGAGGCAGCCTTAGCTGTCCAGAACCTCTGGGGTACAGTCCACCGAGGCCGAGCACCCGAGACGACCAGAGGGAGGGTGCTGCAGGCAGGCGTGTGCAGGGAGCGGGTCTCCTCAGGGGCCAGGTTAGGGACTGGTATGAATTTCCCCAGGATGCTGTAACAAAGGACCACAAGCGGGTGGCTTCGAACAGAGATCGATTCCCTCCCAGCTCTGGAGGCCACAAATCCAAAATCAAGGTGTCGGCAGGGCCGTGCTTCCTCCAAAAACTCTAGGGGAGGCTCCCCTTCCTGTCTCTCCCAGCCTCTGGTGGCTCCAGTCATCCCTTGGCTTGTGGCTGCCACTCCAGTCTCTGCCTCTGTCTTCACACAGCTTTCTGCTCTGTGTCTGCCTCCCTCTCATGAGGACACCTGCCCAGATACTCCAGAATCATCTCCCCGTGTCAAGATCCTTAACTTGATCACATCCGCAACGTCCCTGTTTCCAAATAAGCTCCCAGTATGGTTCCAGGGCTTAGGACATGCACAGGGCTGCAGGTGACCTCTGACCTGGGAGGCCCCAGCACGAGGGTGGCCCCCCAAGGCCTTGGAGGAGTAGGGGAGGAAGAGTGTGACATCAGCCAGGGAGAAAGTGAGCAGTCAGAAAAGAGAGGGCCCTGGGGCCCAGCCAGAAGTTCCCCACTTCAGTGCTGGGCTGAGGGATTGCTGTCCCCAGAGGCAGCTGTGATAGCCACACCAAAAATGGCAGGACAGAAACCAGGCAGGGGAGGGGCAGCCGCTGCTGGGCCCAGGAGGAGGGGTGTGGTGACAGGTGGCCTAGGACCTGGGAGAGAAAGCATCCGGGCAGTGGAGGAGATGGGGGAGGCGGGGGGAGGCGTTGGAGGCAGGTGACAACGGGGTGGCCAGTGGGAAGAGGGACAGTGCATGTGCGAAGGCTGGAGGGAGATGGGCTTGAGGGTGGGCCTCTTGCTCTTGGCTTTGTTTCTTGGGCTAAAAGTGCTTTTGAGATGGTCCCAGGAGTCGACAGCTGACAGGCATCCATTGACAATATAAGAGTGAGGGGCACCGACCAAGGCCTGAGGCTCCTGAGGGGGCAGGAGAGGCCAAGAGCATAGTGGGTACGAGGTGTGGGGCTGAAAAGCCCAGGGGAGGGTGGAGGAAGCAAGGAGGGCTGTGCCACTAAGCCAGACACATTCCCCCCTACATGCCCAGCCCCAGCCCTGGCCTCCCTGGGACGGCCCCCTACTCATTTTCAGTACAGAACGCAGGGCCTAATGTAGGGAAGAACTTTCTTGAGAAGCTCTCCCTGTCCATCTCTGTATGGATGGAGAAGCCAAGAGGGGCTAGCCAATGATCAAATAAAGGCCATCAGTGACACTGGGAAAATTTCCCTGGTACCCAGGCTCCCTCACTCCCAGATCTGAGACTTCTCTCTTGGCCTCAGGGCCACAGGCTAGGGACCAAGTATTTTGAACCACAGAAAGGGGACCACGCCCTCTCCTGGCTCATTAGCAATTTCGGGATTGCCATTTGCTAGAGACGGGATTTTCATGACACCCTGTGGGGCTGTGGCTCAGTGCCTTCAGCTCTCCTGAAGGCCACATACCTTGCTCTTGGCCAGCTGACTTTGACCACAGTGGGCCTCATCACAAAAGCATGTGGCACAGCCAACTCTGGCCTAGGCTACCCCTTGGCAGTACCCCTGGGAAAGAGGCAAAGGGGTGGTGCTGGGTGTTCCCTGCTGTTGATTTTCTCCCCTCAACCTGTTTCTTCCCCTTCAGTGTTCAAGGGCAACCCCAGCAAACAGGTGACCTAGGCATAGCACGGGGAGAGGGAGACCCGTGTAACTGTCTAAACAAGGAAACCAGTTCTGAGTTCTGGGAGCAGAATGGACTTCACAAGATGGGGCTCATGTGCCCATGTGGGCAGCAGCCATCAGTAAAATGAACGATCAATATGTCCCCTGGTCTCTGAAGGAAGGCAGTGACACAGTCCCAAGGGAGTCTTAGCTCTTCTCCTCAGCCCCTCCCAGTCCTGCACAGGTAAGGCTCTCCCCTCCCCATTTCAGCATCCATTTCTTCCCCACTATCGCCCCATAACTGCCGACACCTGTCTGCTAAGAGGCTGACCCATAACTGAATGTTTCCTATCAGCTGGAGCATACCCCTTGCCCAAGGGAGGCTCCTGTAAGGGCCGCCAAGGAAGGCTGGATCAGCAGCCTGCCCCATCTCCTCTGGCTCTAGAGCCTGGGGCCTCGGGCCTGGGAAAGAAGGACGTGCCACTGGGCTACACTCCAGGGAGCCCACCACACTCCGGGGGGGGAGGGGACCCAGCTTGAATATGTGGGGTAGAGGAGGCCACAGGCTTTCAGAAGGTGCTACCCACCACTCAGGACTCCACTTCCTAGTGTGGATGCCATGGGAGCTGGGCTGGCAACCCATCTCCTGGCCAGGGGGAAGGCCTGCCCAGGTTCACGATTGGCTCCAGGTGGGGTCTGGTACCCCTTTGAGCGTGGGACAGCAAGAAGAGCGATCCCGAGATGGCTGGCTGTCACGTGCTATAAGGCTCCATGGACAGCGCCACGCTCACGATAGACACTCGGGTGATCAGAGGCTGGCTTCGGCTTTTATCTTCCCTATTCTGGGCACGGTGCATCAGGCGGGCCGGGCACCAGGGCTGCCCTGGGGCCAAGGGAGCCAGCGCTTACAACAGCTGAACCTTCTGTGCTAGGGCAGCCCCGCAGCCTGCCCACGGGGCAGCCAGCGAGCTTTCAGAGAGCAGACACCCAGGAAAAGTGCATAAGTAGCATGATGGAATGTATGTGAACGAGCCAGTAAGCATCCATGAGAGTGAGGGTATAAGAGCATGACGTGTGAACAACAGTGTGATTCTGTGGGACAGGCCTGAGAGTGTGACCATGTGCATAACTGACAGGTGAGAGTGGGTGTGAGTGCGAATATATGTAAATAACTGTAAGTGTGAATGTGTCTGACAAGATATATGCATGAATAACTCTGAGTGTGTACACGTGTGTGAGTGACAGTGTGTAGCTATGTGTGAGTAATGGGGTGTGAGTGTGTGTGTGCTGCTGAGTGCACAACCATGTGTGAGTGACCTGTGAGTGTGTAGTGTGTGAGTCCATGTCAGTGTGTGTGTGTGTGTGTGTGAGTCCATGTCAGCGTGTGTGAGTGGGTGTGAGTCCATATTAGCGTATGTGAGTATGTGTGAGTCCATGTCAGTGTGTGAGTGAATATGTGTGAGTCCATGTCAGAGTGTGAACAAGTGTGTGTGAGTCCATGTCAGCATATGTGAGTGAGTATGTGAGTCCATGTCAGTGGGTATGAGAGAGCGTGTGTGAGTCCATGTCAGTATGTGTGAGTCCATGTCGACATGTGTGAGCGTATGTGAGTCCATGTTGGTGTGTGTGAGTGTGTGTGAGTCCATGTCAGTGTGTGTGTGAGTCCATGCCAGCACGTGTGAGTGTGTGAGTCCATCTGAGTGTGTGTGTGTGAGTCCATGTCAGTGTGTGAACAAGTGTGTGTGAGTCCATGTCAGCATATGTGAGTGAGTGTGTGAGTCCATGTCAGTGTGTATGAGAGAGCGTGTGTGAGTCCATGTCAGTATGTGTGAGTCCATGTCAGTATGTGTGAGTGTGTGAGTCCATGTCAGTGTGTGTGAGAAAGTGTGTGTGAGTCCATATCGGCATGTGTGAGTCCATGTTGGCATGTGTGAGAGTATGTGAGTCCATGTCAGTGTGTGTGAGTGTGTGAGTCCATGACAGTGTAAGTGTGTGTGAGTCCATGTCAGTGTGTGAGTGTATGTGAGTCCATATCAGCATGTGTGAGTATGTGTGAGTCCATATCAGCATGTGTGAGTGTATGTGAGCCCGTGTCGGCGTGTGTGAGTGAGTGCGAGTCCATGTCATTATGTGTGAGTGTGTGTGAGTCCATGTTGGCATGTGTGAATGTGTGTGAGTCCATGTCGGTGTGTGTGAGTGTATGTGAGTCCATGTCAGCGTGTGTGAGTGCGTGTGAGTCCATGTCAGCATGTGTGAGAGTGTGTGTGAGTGTGCACGTGACCTCTGCCTGCACTCAGAGGTGCCAGAACTCAAGGGCTCTTCATAGGAGCTGCTGCTTCCTGTGGGGAGGCCCGACTCTGGGGAGATGGGACGGTCCCCTGGCCCGGGGCCCACACTTTGTGTCCTTTAGGTGTCTGTCACAGTGGCACCTCCTCACAGAACCTTCCCTGAGCCCCCAGCACCATGTCTCATGTCCCCCTGTCAATACTCCCCCAGGGGCCCTCACCCTGACACGGGGCTACAGCTTCACTCTGCCTGCCGGCCCCCTGTTTTGTGGGCCCTGCTGTGTTTGCAGCGCCCGGTCCAGGCCTCGCATACAGGACACGGCGGGGCCCCGTTTGTCCTAGGCAAGGAAGAATCTGTGGCTGTGTCCGAATGTCTTCTACTTGACCCACGCTTGGGCTCTGAGCCCTGCCTGCTCTGGGGTGGTGATGTCACTGCGGGCCCGTCACTACTCTTTCCTATCGAGTCACCCCCCTTGCACCTCTGCCCCGTGGTCACAGATGGTGGCAAAGTCCTCATCTGAGTTTGGGGACACCCACTGTCCCTGGAACGGGTCAGCCTGGGACTGCAAAGAGGAGTGGCATGGGCCAGCCAGCTCCTGCATGGCTGCTGCGTGTCCATGGGTCTTCTCTGTATTGGGGTTGTCTGTTTGTCTGTCTCCACTTGTGTCTGGAATGTCTGTGTCCCTGTGCATCTGTCTCTGAGTGTCCACCTGTGTGCAGTATCTCTGCGTCCTGTGTAACTGTGTTTAAGTGATAACCTTTTGGGGTCACCAACTTTGAGAATCTGTCATAAGCTCCAGCCTCCTTCTCAAAAATGCTTTCAGTTGTCAGACTCCGGACACCGGGCAGTTTCAAGAGTTATCACATGCAAGAGTTAACCCCCTGGGAGACCCCAGGGGCCCAAGAACCCCAGCAATGCAGCTCCAAGCCCTACTTGACTGTTAGGGACAGGACCCAGAGGGCAGGGGTCTTAAGAGGAAGCAGCAGCCCGTGCCCCAGTCACGTGCTCATCGCTCTTTCCCAGCGCTCCAGGTACCAGGGCCCCCAGGTTTCCAGGCAAGCCCAACCCCCCCCACACGCGCCGGCGCCCTCAGGGGTGACTGGCAGGCCAGGAAGGACAGGCACCCCGGCGCATCCTAGGGGACAGAAGGGCGCGCACCATTAGTGTGGCTCTGGAGCCCCGCGGCCCCCGCGCGGCGCGCCGCCCCCCGCGCCCGCTCCCTCCTCCCTTCTCCTCCTCCGCGCTCAGAGCTGCGGCTGGAGCCGAGCGCGCCGCGTCGCCCGCAGCCGCCGGTGCGGAGCGTGGGGAGCACTCGGCCGCAGCCCTAGCCTGCCGCGGAGGGTCGCGCCCGGCGCCTCCGGCCAGGCCGCCCTGTGCCCGGGCCTTTCCGTCCTTGGAGCGGATCTTTGCCCGCCGGGCGCCCGCCTGCAGCGACAGCAGCCGTTGGAGCCGAGGCCGCGGCGTCGGCCGGCCGTGCCCAGGACCTGGTAAGTGGTGCCCGGGGCGCGCAGGCAGGGGCGGGCGGGGCGGGCAGCCCGGCAGGTGGCGCGGCCGGCAGGTGGGGGGACGCGGGTCTCCGCCCACGGCACCTGCGCCCCGCGTCCGGCCTGCGTGTCCTTGCGGCGCCGCGCGTCACCCCAGGGACCCTGGGCCGGCGGGCAGCGCCCCGCGCCCCGCACCCCGCACCCCGCGCCCCGCGTCCCGCGCGCACGCGCATCTGCGCTTGGGGGAAAAAAAGGCCGCCGGGGGCTGCGGGCGGGGTCCTGGGCAGACACAGCCTGGGCGCCCAGGCCTGGGCCAGAGCCAGGCTGCGCCGAACGCACCTTCCCGGAGTCTCTTGACACCTCGTCCCCTCCGCGCCCTCACACTGTGTCATCCTCCCCCAACACACCGAGAAACCCTCACACGTTCCCACACTGTCCCCCGCATGCCCACACAGCTGCCCCGCAGACCCCGCTGCGAGGTCCGGGCAGTGCCAGCAACAATCCTCCCTGGCCACATTTAGGTAACTCCTTTTCTCTCTCTCCACCACAGCTGTCCACCCCCTCCTCACCTGTGTGACCTTGGCCAGATGGCTTCTCCTACTGGGCCTCAGTGTTCTCTAGGTTTAGGATTCTGGAATTTGGAGGCTGGTACGGCATTTCCCAGAGGAGGGAACCCTGGGTCTCCACCAGGGACAGTCAGGTTCTCTCTCTAGGACCTGGTCTCTTTCCTTCTGCCGCCCCTGCAGGCTTAGCAGCTGGCTGGCTGAGGAGGGGTGGCAGGCAGGGTGGAGGCACGGCCCAGGGCCGATCTGTAGGGAGCCTTGGAGTGAGGATGGGTGAGAGGTTAGGGGAGGTGTGGAAACCCTCCCTCACCGGGCAGGACAGGGCCAGCAGCCCTCAACTAGGAGCTTGACACTCCCCGGCTCCAGACAGCTGAGTGGGGCCACTCGGTATTCCTGACCCTCAGACCTAAAGTGGGTCCCTGCTGGCCACAGGGTCGACTCCGGCCTTGACCCTGGCCATCCCAAGCTCCCCTGGCTCCCAGCCTGGAAGACATCCCCCTCATTGCCCACTAGCTCTGTGCCCTCTCCACGGCCATCACCCCTTAGTAGTCTGTGAGCATTTTAAGGCAGGGACCGCTTGAGTGCCCAGCACAGGCCTGGCTCAGAGTCGGTACAGGTTTCTGTGCGGCACGTTCACGACCTTGACCTCGCTGAATCTGCAGAATCACCCAGTGAGGAAGGCAAGGCTGGGATCTTTGTTCCCATTTTTCCGTTGGGATAATTGAGGCCTCAAGAGGGGAGGGGACCTGGCCCTACATTGACTGCATGGGTGGATGGCTGGGGACACTGCCAGCAGCCTGGTGGGGCAGAGTGCCTCTCATGTGTCCCAGCACCATTGTAAGCGTGTTCTTGGACTCATCCCCCAGCTGAGTCTCTCCATCAACACCACACACAAGCCACTATTCGCATCTCCCCCTTTCACAGTCGAGGAAAGCAAGGCCATGTGGCTGCTGAGGAGGGAGCTGGGAACCCGTACCAGAACTGGCCCACAGGGAAGAGGGCTGGGGGGCCACCCAGGCCTCAGCCTGGCAGAGGGTCTGAGGGTGGAGCTGGCCCCTGGAGAGGGAGCCAATTGGAAGGGGCTGGGCAGTTTCGGTCCCGGGGCATCAATTGTCCCTGCTGTTGTCTTGGAGGAGAGGGAAGGCCAAGGACACAGCGCTGCCAGGTGGTTTGAGCGAAGGGGCAGGCGGCTCTGGCACAGAAGTGTGGGGGGGACGGGTGGGGGGGTAACGCAGGCAGATGGAACTGGGGTGGCGTGGGAGGGGGCTTTGCGCAGAGCCAGAAGGAAAGCCATTCCTTGGGGAAGGAAGCCCCCGAGGCTAAGAGCACTCTGGGTAGAGAGCTACAGCAGGCGGCAGAGACGCCGCAGCAGGCCCCGAGGGGCACAGAAGGCTGCTCGGAGGTGGCTTGGCCTAGCCAGGAGCTCCATTTTGGTGCCAGCTCCGGGCCTGATGGTCTTCGTGACCTTGGCCAAGTACCTTCCCTGCTCCAGGCCTGGGGAGGGTGAGGGTGGGTCTTGGAGACTCCGCTGACATTTCAGGATTCTGAGCTGGAGCTTTGGAGGCTGAATCATTTGTGAGCGAGTGGGGAGAGACCAGGCCTGAGTCAGTGAGTGCTCTCCATCCCATCCCATCTCCTCCCAGCCCAGGAAGGCAGCCAAGGGTGCTGGGGTCAGCTTCAGTCCCTCCCCCTCCCCCAGTGTAGCCTAAAGAGAGGGGCCCCTTGCCTTCCCGGTGGGCGAGATGAGAGCACCCTGGGTCCCCGGGGGCTCCCCTGAAGCCCCAAAGCCGGGCCCAGTTTCCTCCTCCTCCTTACCGATCAGGTTGTCGGCACATAGGCACTCCCTTCCAATGCGAAACTGAGGGCTGCTGTCTCCGTCAGAGGTTCCTAGCACGCTAAATAATGCCAGTAACGACAGTAATAATAATGGCACTCGTCTCACGCCACTCTCTCAGTGCTTCACAGACATTCCCTCACTTCACTGAAACAACCAATGAAGCAAGAGCCGTTACTATCCCCATTTTGCAGATGAGGAGACTGAGGCCAGAGGGGTTAGGCAACATGCCCAAGGTCATGCAGCCAGCAGGTGGCAAAACCAAGATTGGAAGGCAGGCCATCAGTCGCACACATGAGCTGGTTGTTGCAGGCACTTCCAGGCCCAGGAAGCCCCTGCAGCTCAGAAGCTGAGCTACCTGTGCCCCCATCTTCCCACTGAGAGACATGGACAAACCATGGATTTATAGCAAGTTAAGCCCACATGGCCCTTCCAGGGCACCTCTATGGAGGAGCAGTCTCAGTGTGTGTAAATGGCAGCTGACAGATGGGGACCTGGGCCATGGCACCAAAAGCAGATGCTTGCATCTAACTGATGGTGTGCTGCCCAGGAGCCTCACCAGTGCCATCTCGGAGATGGGCTCAGGAGCCAGGCTCTGGCTGTCTCTTTGCTGGGCAGGGCAGGCAGAGACCTGGAATGTGCAGATATCTCCTCCACAACCCCCATCGCTTCCCGGAAGACCACTTCTTCGGCCGAGGCTCTGGCCCCTCACGGCTCCTCTCTTCCCTGCCCCGCCTAAGCTGGCAGAAGCCAGGCCAAGTGGCTCCCTGCTGGAGAGCCCTCCCCTGCCTATGCACCTTCTGTTGGGTGGGAGGTGCTGGAAGGTGGCCTGTGGTACCGCCTGGGGAGCAGGATCTGAGCCCACACATCACCAAGCTGGAGGCAAAGAGGATCTCAGATCCAGCAGTAAAGGCTGGGAGTCCTGGACCCCCAAGGTTGGGGAGGGGAAGGGGCCGAGGTCACATAGCTGAACCGAAGCCAGAGCTGCGGGGTGAAGTGGCAAGGCCCAGGTGGGAAGAGAGAGCTGAAGGTTTCTCCTGATCCCCACCTCCGGGGACTGGCAGGGGACCCGGAGCTCAAGAGGTTTCCAGAGGCTTGTGTGGAAATCAAGAGTTGTGCGGAGGGTTGCTCGGTCAGTGTCATTAGGGAGCACCTTATCTGAAGTGGTCCTGTGCCTGCTTTGGGTCCGGCAGGTGGGTTCCTCAGTAAGACGGAACCCTTTTTATTCAAATGTGAAATTCTTTCCCACAGCTACAATCTCGAGGCAGTGTCTGGAGCCTCGCGGTAACCATTAGCCACAGGTGGAATTTAATTAAAATGAAGTAACATTAAAAATTCAGTCTCTCAGTCACACTAGCCACATTTCAGGTGCTCAGTGGCCACATGTGGCCAGTGGCTACTGTATCAGACAGTGCACATAGAGAACATTTCCTTCATTCCAGAAGGTTCTGTCACATAGCACCGCTTCAGAGCCACTTCAGGGCAGACCCCAGTCCTCACCCAGACCCTGAGCTCACTCCACGACCTGTCCCCCACTGGCCCAAGTGGGTGTGGACACCTCAGGCTCAGGGCGGTGTCCGGAGAGTCTGGGGGCCTTGTTCACAATTGCCAAGGGCTTGCCCAGGTACCCCGACAGACGAGGCCCTGGCACACTAGCGTGGGGCAAATCTGGAGCTGGCCCCGCTCCATTCTAATGAGGCTCCTGCCGTGTGCTCAGGCTCGCTCACCTGGAACATGCTGGCAGGGCCCAGGCAGATCTGCACAGATGGGCGAGGTTCTTGGGTTTCAAAAAAATAACATTTATTTTTCTCCATTTAAAAATAATGCTCTTAACATGCATGCTCTTTATAGAAGATTCACAAACCTCAGAGAAGTAGAAGACACAGGAACCCCCCTCAGTTCCGTCGCCAAAATGCAAGCCAGTGTTTCCATTTTATTGGACTCATTGCCACACCGCTTTCTTCGCATAGGCTATTTATTTTCACATTACTGTAATTATACCATGGGCACAATTGTGTAATCTATTTTTTACTTTACATAAGCAGTTTCTTTATTAATATAATCCCTTCCTAAATGAATTTTTTCAAAATGGATATAGTTTAATTTTTTTTTTTTAAGATTTTGAAAGCGGCAAGTGCTTGTTGCAAAAACAGAGAGCTCGAATTGTGCTCATTTGCCCATTCGACAGCAACGTATCAGGCACCCAGGATATATCCAGGCGGGCCTCAGGACTGTAATTACAATTTTTAATGGCTGAATAATATTCTCTCAAGAGATTATAATTCGCTTAATTATTTGGCTATTTGTGGAGATCCAGGCAGTCAGATCCGTTTTGCTGTCATACTTGAGGCTCTGCGGAGCATCTTGGTGGGTAACGCTCAACCTGTCCCGAGGAGAGAGTGCCCAGACAGAAGCTCATTCTGCCAAATTGTTCTCCAGAAGGGCTCTTCAGTACATCCAAAAGCCTGGCTCGCTAAAGCCTTGCCAGCCTTAGATATTATAATCAAACAACCTGGCGTAAACATCCAGGGCCAAAATATCTACTTCAATATCTATGTCTTTAATGGTTCATGAGAGTGAGCATTTTCCCACGTGTTTATTAATTGTATCTCTCTTTTTTTAGTGATTTGTCTTTGCCTCACCTTTATTTATTGAGATCTCATATTTTCCTTGTGGGTTTGAATAAACTTTACACAGGAAAGATATTGACAATTTAGCATACTTGTTGCCAGTAATCTTTAAAATTCTTTGTTCTTTGCCTTTGAATTTTTTCATGCACAAGGTAAACACTTTCTATGCCACACTTTTTGGTGATTTGTTCCCCTGCTTCTGGGCCTACAAAATCCTTGACAAAAGTCTGAGAGCTATCCATTCCTGGGTTTGCCCTGCATGTGTGTGTGACTGTGTGTAGTTGCACTTTTAAGATGTTTAACCCTTTCATTCAGGGATAGACAAGCTTTTTTCCACAAAGGGTCAGATAGTAAATATTTTCCCCTTGTCAGGCCACACAGTCTCGGTCCCAAATGCAGACAGGACAAAAATGAATGGGCGTGGCTGTGTGCCAATAAAACTTTATTCACAAAAACATTTGGCTGCCAGATTTGGCCCTTGGGCCATAGTTGATCAAACCCTGTTTACACCCAAAGGAAATCTGTCTTGGGGAATATAGGAGGTGAGGATCTAAGGTACATTGTTTTCCCAAGGGCCAACCCATCATCCCCATTTCTTTTATCAAATGATTTGTCACCCAGCTGATGTGTGATGCCTCTTTAGTCCAGACAGATTCTGATGTGAAGCAGGGTGTGTTTCAGAGTTGTCTGTCCCATTCTGTGGGCCAGTCTGTGGGCTCATGCCTCTTATCTTTTAATACCTAACCTTCAGGTCACACCTTAGCAATCTTCAAGCAAAACAAACCTCTTACTTTACACAGACACTGTGGATTTTCCTCACAGATATACACAGGGGGAGGCAGGTGTGGGCAGGAGAGTGTGATCAGAAGCAAAGGCTCACAGCTGAAGATGGCCAGACACCCCAGGAGCACCGGAGCCTCCTCATTAAGAAACTGAAAAGCAAAGGGGCGCCTGGGTGGCTTAGTCGGTTGAGCGTCCGACTTTCGCTTAGGTCATGATCTCGCGGTTGGTGGGTTCGAGCCCCGCATCGGGCTCTGTGCTGACTGCCAGGTCAGAGCCTGGAGCCTGTTTCAGTCCGTGACTCCCTCTCTCTCTGACCCTCCCCTGCTCACGCTGTCTCTCTCTCTCCTAGAAATAAATAAAAATATTAAAAAAAAACATTAAAATTAAAAAAAAAAAAAAAAAGAAACAGAAAAGCAAAGCCGGCAACCCAGGAAGGGACAGGGAGATGTGGGGATCACTGCGGGCCACCCCCACCCTGGCGGCCAGGGACGAAGATGATAGGGCTCTGGTGTTTCTGCTTTTCTCTGGGACTCACGTCTCTGGCTCGCCCCAGACGAAGTTGTCTCCCGGCCCCGCACCGGCCCGGGAACGCCGTGGGTCCCTGCACCTTCCCGATCCTGGGGTTCCCTGCACGCTGCCGTTTTGGCGGCGCAAACCCTGAACGCGGGTCGAGGCGCGGGGAGCCGAGCACCGTCTGCTTGATGAAGTGTTCGCGGGGATCCCGTGATGGCGGCATGGGACGTGCCATCCCTGCACAATCCCTGGGCGCATAGGATGGGGACGGCCCCGGGCACGTCCTTCCCGGCCCACGGTCGTGCCTCCGCCTGCCACGCCTGGTCCAGGGGACCTTCCCTGACACCCCTCCCCTCAACGGGCTTCAGCCCTGCTCCTCCTGGAAGACCTCGGGGCCAAATTTCCCGTCTTGGCTTGGGGCCACCGGCCTGGGGCGGACGCCCTTGGTCCAGGGGCGGGGCAGTCGGGGCCCCTCGGGCTGCTGGGGTCCCGAGCGCTGCCTGTGAGGGGGGCGACCCCCGCGGTCAGAGGAAGGCTCGTACCTGAGTGGTCCCACACCTGCAGCAGGACCCGAGGCGGGGGCACGGGGCACGGGCCAGTCCAGGGGGGCCGCCACCCCACCTGCTGCCTCCTT
The DNA here is from genome assembly GCF_003009895.1 of Hyaena hyaena. Classification (NCBI taxonomy): domain Eukaryota; kingdom Metazoa; phylum Chordata; class Mammalia; order Carnivora; family Hyaenidae; genus Hyaena; species Hyaena hyaena. The sequence goes on from NW_024081437.1 coordinate 201,804, forward strand.
CCCGCGGCCCCCGGCTCCTTGGCCGACGGGCTGTGGTGTGGGGTACGCCCAGGGGGGAGACTCAGACCCCGCGTCGTTGTCACCGTCGAGGGGTCCCAACGTGAGAGGGGTCCCCCTGCCTCCGCACCAGCCCTCAGTCCCGCTGGGCGCCTCCCGGGCCTGTGACAGCTTTGCGGAGTCCTCGCAGGACTTTGTAGGAAGTGCTTCCGGATTTGCGTGTTGGTGCTCCACCAGAAGCAGGCTTTCAGGACCTGGCCGGACTTCATCTGTGTGCTTCAGATGGCAGCCAGGCCCTTGGGGAGCTTCCGGTCCCACCCCGGCCACTGAGTGGGGGCAGGAAGGGTGCTAGAGCAGAGCGTGGAAGCCCCGCAGACCCCCCTCCCTGGGCCGCAGCTTCCGAGGCACCCTCTGAGGTAGCACCGTCCGTCCTCCTCTCCTCCGTCACTGTACTTGGCGGCAGGCATCCGAAGTCAAGCCGGTGTGCCAGTTCTCTGTGTCTGGGTCACAGAAGGCCAGCTAGACTCACCTCCTGTCTTTAGTCTGAACGTGTCTTCTCTGCTCCACCCAGCACCCTTGCCACTCCATTCCCAAAGGAATGGCCAAGGCCAAGGTGTTTCCTAAGTGCTCAAATGACTGTATCTAAATTCCCCAAATGGTGATGGTCGTGGTCAGCTGTTTCTCCACATTGAGTTGGCTTTTTGGATCCGACCCTAACCTCCAGCCAAGTTGGGTCCTACAAAGGCAGAGCCTGAGTTTGCCCACATGTGTCCCACCAGGGCCTGGTCTTCCAGACTCTTACTGGCCACCCTTACCGGAAGTGGGTCTCCTTCTCTAACAGTCCTCCTGGCCCCCCGACCTTGACCCAGTGAGTGTTCCCAAGAGCTTCGGCCTGTCCCCAGAAACCAGATCCTCTCCCCACCAGGACCCACAATGGGGTCGGCATGGATCCTGCCCCCACGGGGACACCTATGTTTCCTGGCAATATCCTTGTCGAGTCAGCCCTGGTACCACGGACCGAGCTGGGGAGACTTGGGGGAGGATTGGGACCGGGCCCTGCTCATCTTGTCCCTGTGTTCTCTATGAAGGCCCAGAGGGCAGGAATCTGCTACCTCCCAGACCCCAGATGTGCTTTCTCTGCTCCTTTGTGGGCTGGAGGCACGCTCCCGAGGCAGCCACGGTGTTTCTGGGTCCCCTCCTGCCTGCCACTCCTGAGGCCACAGGCCAGGCCACACTCTGCCCTCTGTGGGACAGGCCCAGGACCTCACTACCCGCCAGCTGCTCGTGGGAGAAAGCAGGGGGGGGCTTGGGCCAGAGTGTGCCAGACCACGAGTATGGGGGGAGGGGGCGGCTGGCTCGGGCTCCCTGCTGCAATGCAGTTCTCTCCTGAGCAGCCCGCTGTAATTGGATAATTAGTGTCATTATGCTTTCTGCCCATCAGCTCTCCTCTCCTGCTCTCTCGCACTCTCCTTTTCCAGCTCTCGCCTTCTCTGGCAGGAAACAAATGACTGCCTTCCCCAGGATAGAGTTGTGACCCCCACAACGACAGTTCGAGGCCCCAGCCAGAAAGGGTTTCATGACTTCCTTCTGGGACCCAGGGGCACCTGGTGCTGTGAGAACCACCCCCCCACCCCCCCACCCCCGCCTAGTGGGAGTGTGGACTTCCCTCCGGAAGCATCCAGTGGAGCCAGCTGTCCCCACAGGGCCTAGCACTCTCCAGGAGACATTTGTGGCCCTGGTCAGCTTGAGGAAGGCCCCAGAAATGAGGAAGCCTCCGAGCATTGCATGCAGTCTGACCAAGTGAATGTTCTGGCCTCACTAATGGAGCCTGGTTCTGACCTATGAATCCTGGGGTCCAGACGCGCTCAGAGAGAGCTCAGGGTTTCAGGGCAGATGGAGGGCAGGTGCGTGTGGCAGACGGATGACTCAACAAGGGGCATTCCCTTCCTTAGCTCCCTGATGGAGGTCTGAGGGGCACCAAGAAACCCTCCAGGAATGAAGGCACCCTGGTGACCTTGTTAGGTACGTGGGCATGGTGGCACCCTGTCCTCAGCCAGGAGGAGCAGTGATCCATTTCCCAGATTGAAAAATGGACACCCAGAGAGGTTGAGGGACTTAGGCTGACTCATACGGCCAGGCTGCACTGCACTCCCAAGCCCTGAGGTTTATGGGGACACATTGCCTGTCTAGCCACTTTGTTGAACTCCTTTAATTGGCTTTAATCATGTGTTCATTGCTTTCCTGGGGTTTCCTGGGCAGTCACTTGGCAGAGGAGCAATGTAGAATTCTCTGGAGCCAGACCACTTGAGTTTACATTGGCCTCTGCTCCTTGCTGGCTGTGTGACCTTCAGCGAGCTCTGCAACCTCTCTGTGCCTCAGCAGCCTCAGCTGTAATGTGGAGATAATCACTTAGAGGCTTAGAGGCTTGTAGCACCGAGCAAATGCGTAAAGCGTGGAGAGGAGTGTTTCACACAGCCCAGGTGCTTGGCATTGCCTGTGACCAGACTGCCGCTCTGTCTCTCTTCAGTACTCTCACGGCTCTGGCTTCGGCTTCGGCTAGGACAGGTGAAAGGGAGCCGGCTCCAGGTCATCAAATGTCCCAGGGAGCACATGGAAGTGTGGGCCTTTGTCAGGTCATGGAGACTTCGGGAAGACATGGGGGAAGCAGGCACATCGCGACGTTCCTTCCCTTTAGGGACACAACCCTGAAGTCGGCTCTATCCCCCATTTGTCTCATGTGCTGTCCCAAATGTAGTCCAAGAGTAAGGTGTGGCCCTGTCCCTTTTACTTGAATCCCATTGGCCAAGACAGAGTCACATGGTCATGTGTAGCTGTGCTGGAGTTGGAATGTAGTCATCTTCCTGGGTGACAAGATGCCTGGTTAAAAATTAAAATATGACGTTGGAAAAGAGGAACAGAAATCAGGGAATGTGTAGCAAGTCTCTGCCACAACCTCCTGGGGGTCCGTAGCACTTCCTAAAGCCAACGGAATGCAGACCAGGAGTCCAGGCCTTCCCCAAGTGTCCCTTGAGGACAACAGAATGCAGACCAGGAGTCCATCCCTTCTGGTGCCCTCTGAGGGCAGGGTGGGGTCAGCACCTCTGAGGAAATGCATGCTAGCATGTGGGGGACACGTAGGGAGCACAGGCACACTTCCCCCAGGCAGAAGGGCAAGGGCGGAGGCAATGGCCCCCAGGAAGCCCAGCTCCCCAGCTCCTCTGGGTTTCTGCCACGGAAAAGGCAGAGTCATGGGCTCACCGCCAGTCAAGGCAGGTGGATTCCTGCAATCCCAGGACACAGTGCGAGAGGGGTGGCAAGACCCGTCTGGGTTTTCAATTGTGGTGAAATACTCGTAACATCAAATTTACCGTGTCCAGGGGCGCCTGGGTGGCTTAGTCGGTTAGGCGTCCGACTTTCGCTTAGGTCATGATCTCGCGGTTCGTGGGTTCGAGCCCCGCGTCGGGCTCTGTGCTGACTGCCAGCTCAGAGCCTGGAGCCTGTTTCAGTCTGTGACTCCCTCTCTCTCTGACCCTCCCCTGCTCACGCTGTCTCTCTCTCTCTCTCCTAGAAATAAATAAAACATTAAAAAAAATTAAAAAAAAAATTTTTACCGTGTCCACTATTGTTAAGCGCATAGCTCCGTGGCACTAAGTATATTTACTTTGCTGTGCAGCTCTCCCCACCGTCCATCGCCAGAACTTTTCCATCTCCCCAAAGTGACACTCTGTCCGCATTGGACACGAACTCTCCCTCTGCCTCCCCTCCCCCAGCCCCGCCCCACCATCCTGCCTCCTGTCTCTATGAATCGGACTCCTCCCGGCACCACGTAGGCATGGAATCCGCCGGTGTCTGTCCTTTCGTGTCTGGCTTCTTTCACTCAGCGGTGTGTCCGAGGCTCGTCCACGTTGTAGCTGGTGTCTGTCTGCCCCTCCTTCCCTTTCAAGGCTGAATAACATTGCATTTGGTGCACAGACCACATTTTGCTGATCCATTCGTCCCTCGATGGGTCCTTGGAGTTGCTTGTACATGCTGGGAATCCTGCTGCATCGAACACGGGTGTGCCAATCTCTTAGAGACCCTGCTTCCAGCTCTTTTAGGCCCAGGTGTGGTAATTGTGCGTGTAACGTTTTTGAGGGGCTGCTCTACTGTTTTCCGTAGCAGGTGCACCGCTTCACGTTGGCTGTTGGGGCTTGTTTTCACTGGGCAATTCTGGATGCTCCCGGGAGCGCCTGAAGGCAGGCAACTGTGGGGCTGAGGCCTGGGATCCCCAGGCAGAGGGCTTTACGGAGTCCCAGTGCCACCCCCTTTTGAGTATGGAGCTGCGGCTGGGACTGTGCGTTTTTAACCCCCCTGATGGAAAGGGGGCCCTCCGGGTCTGGCATGCACTGCTCTAGATTAAAGCACTGTGCCATCAGTGAGCAAGGGGTACTATAGATGTTCACCCACCCATAGGCAGGGGCTGAGTCAGGTAAACCCCGGGTCCCTGCCGCCTCCAGGAATCCAGACTTGTGTTTCTCTGGGTTCCAGAACCCTCCTTCGCCAGGCTATAATCAGCAGTGCTTGGAGTCTGTGCATCTATCTGTCTTTCTGCTGGTCTCAGACAGTCCTTTGAGTCTGGACCAGGCGCTGGATGGGAAACACCTTTTGCCCCTGCTGGCAGCCCCCAGTGGGTCCCTGAGGTGGCCCTAGTGGCCCGGCTGCCGCACAGCAGTCCCTCTTTAGGGGCGGCCCTGCAGGGGCAGACGTGCCTGTGGACGGCCATGTGCGTCAGTTTGGGGAGAGGATGCCATGGAGTGGCTGGCCCTTTTCTGCTGTTATTGTTTCTGCCCAAAGCTGTTCCCTGTGAGGCTGCTTGGCATGTGCACAGATTGTACCAGGAACAAGGGGGAGGAAGGAATGGAGGGGGGACGGTCCCTTTAAATCTGTTTTCTCTGTTTTATTTCCTTCTTTCTTCCCATCCTCCTCCTTCCACTAGCACAAGTGGTAGAGCTGTGAGGGCCCAGGAGCTGCAGTGACGGCGCCTCTGAAATATTAATGAGGCTGTTCTCTGCCTCAGCTCCCCCCTCCAAGCCTGCTCCCTCCCTCCCCAGCTGAATGCAGGCCTCGTCCTGGAGCCCTCTTTTCCGCTGCCAGGTGGCAAGCCAAGGTGTGTCCAGCAGAGGGGAGGGACAGAGGCCGGCCAGTCGGGAGAGAGCCCGGCAAAGGCGGGGGTGGCATGAGAAGTCAAGGGTTAAAGGGCTGTCCGGCCACGTGTTCACCTGCCTGGGATGAAAACCAGGCCCAGGAGAGGGCAGGGCACTGCCGGAGGGGTTTCTGGAGGGCCCCTGCGCCCACTCCCCACGTGCTCTCAGCTGGCCACACCCCACATCTGCAGGTGTGAGGGAGGCCTGGGCCAGTATCTGGGGTCTTGGGCCCTTCTTCTCTGGGTTTCTATGGCCTGGCCTGAGTTCCAAGTGCCTGGAGGCAGAGAGAGGAGGGGACACTTTTCTAAAGGAATCCCCACAGTGAGTCACACTGCTGAGCCGTAGGTCCTCCTGGCGGTGGGTCTGTCGCGAGATGCCAACGGCCAGTGTGTGTCAAGGAGGGAGGTGGTGGAGGGCATGTGCCTGGGTGGGCCCTCGGGCCCACATCTTTTGCCCTCTGACCCTGCCTCAGACAGGACCTGGCTGTGCTGGATTCTGCTCCTTTCTTGCCTCGGGCAAGCACGGGGGACTGTTCTTGTCCCTAGTTTACTGACCGCAGGGCTGAGGGCACAGTGACTTGGGAGTGATGCAGGGACCTGGGACTTCCTGGCTTCTAGTTGGTGCTTGCGGCCAGGCTCCGTCCATCCTGGGGTGGGGATGGGGAGCAGTACCTGGCAGCAAATGCCCCCTCATGAGCCCAGGGACACGTGCCCGCTCAGACACACACAGGAAGCACAGACTGGAGATGACGCCTAGTGGCTGCAGCCCACAATTGAGTGCGACCTCTGACTTGTAGGCTTTCACCCTCTGTTCCTTGTCCCCTCTGCGAAGGTGACGGCAGGCAGCCCACATGGAGTAGGCAGGCTTGTAGAGCGTGGGACCGGGCGCCCCGGAGCAACCGCCAAGGGGCTGAGCTGCTTCAGGTGTCATGAGTCTCCTGAGAAACATGGAAGGCAGATCGAAGAGGTTTGGGATCATTGACTCTTCTGAGCCTCAGTTTCTGCATCTGTGAAATGGAGAGATGTATCCTTGCCCCTTGTTTATGAGGTACAATGAGGAGAGCATCTGGAGTAGGGTCCTGAGAGAAGTGAGCTTGGGAACAGAGGTGCTCCCACCTCATTCAGGAAGCTCCTACCTTCCTGGAGGGTGGTCAGCTGCCCAGGGCCTGAGGGGAGGAGGTCGAGGAAGCGAAATGGGGGATTCAGACAGATTAAGCCAGAGGTGGTGGGAGATCCCCTAAAACCTGATTAGAAGTGGCCGGGAAGGGCAGGCACAGAGGGTACGAGGAGCCCTGGGTTTCTGGTTGGGTGGACGTGAGTCAGTGGGCCCACGGACCGGAGGCATCAGGCCACACTGGAGGGAAGGCTGCAAACACAGCTGGGTGACAGGTCTGAACTTGGGCGGTCTCCCGCAGTGCTCTGGCAACACCCTGAGGGAGCAGCCTGTTGAAAGTCACAGAGCAAGGGGACCCACTACAGATCTCTACTCTCGCCATTGCGCCGTGCCGGCCAACTGCTGCCACGACGGAGCAAATATCGGAAGGTGTGAGTCCGTCCCTGTGAAGGTTTGCAATTCAATTAAGGCAATTAAGGTCTGGAAGATGAAAAACTACCAAAATGGTACATTTCCTGCACTTTTAGTGCCTACAAACTGTTCTAGGCAGCTAGCCCAGGCCGAAAAGCCTCTGTCAGGCCTGCAGAACTGATAGGCCTGGTCACTTCTGTTCTTGGCCATTTCAGTGATGGCTGCTGTCCTTATTAAGAATGAGGGAGGCGATTGCCCAAGCTCACAGAAAACCCAGAGAAAGCAAGAGTATATGCCATTTGCTCTCCACAGCAGTCAACAGTCACTCAAGACAGACTGATTTAACTGATGGCTCCTGTCTGACCTATAGAGTTAATGAAGACTAAGGAAGGTTAGCACCAGCACGGTGTTTGACTTGAGGGGCTCTCTAGAGCTGTGTGGAGGCCCCAGGCACACTGAGAGTGGCCTGCTGGGGGTCATGGCGTCCCTGCCCCACATCCCTGCGCCCACTCTCATGCTCTCCACGAAGGCGATCCACTTCCCCGCCAGACAGACTCCCTGGTCTTTGGCCAGTCAGGCCCCTGTTCGCCCTCTCCTCCGGGTCCCCGTCCCCAGCCAGGGCTGACCATTCAATGGACTTCCTGCCAACTCCATAACCACACATCTCAAAAAGCTTTCACCCCTGAGAGCAAGAGAGAAGCGCGCGCAGGCTGCTGCCATGCCAAGCAGAGAGCAATAGGAACAATCGGCGGATTATAGACTCAGCAGCGATCAATTCTGGCACAGACTTTCTGGAGAATGTTCCACTTGAATTGCCACTCAAATTCGTCAGAGGTCATCAGGTGGAGAGGGGACAGCAGGCTGTGCGGGGCAGGGCGCATATGGAGTACTTGGAGCCGGCAAGGCTCTGCCTGCCGCGTGGCCAGGTGAGCGGTGACGCGGGTAACGGGGTGTGGGGCACAGGCGGGGGCAGGAGAGGAGCCGGCTTTTGGCTCGATGGGAGCAGGGGGGGGTATTGAAGCCGGGTGTGTGGCTTTCTAGAGGCCAGTACAGCTGGGAGACAGAGAGGGGCAGCACCTGAACCAGGGAGAGTGGTGACCCAGGGCCGGGTGGTGATAGGCTGCCTCGCTCGAGGGAAACATGTGAGGTGGTAGACAGCGACATGGGGCCTGCTCGGAGAGGGGTGAGGGAGAGGGAGCGGGCCCCGGCTGCAGGCAGGGTGCCAGGGGACACTGAAGTGCAGGGGAGCGGCAGGGCCAGCTTAGAGGCGGTGGTGAGGGCGGGAGTGCTGCGCGTCCCACAGAAGGGCAGGCCTCGCCTCCCTGCCCGGCAACCTTACCATGAGTCACCACAGGCACAGGAGGCCGCAGTGATGACAGCACACCAATTAGGAGCAGCTCAAGGACCCTGTGTGACTGTCTGGGCCACGGCTGTTGCTCAACTGAGGGCAGGGCCACGCTTGGGAGCAGAGTAGGGAGCAGGAGGCGAAGATGGAGCTCACCTTCCGTGAACCCTGTTTGCAGGGAGTGGGTGGGGGAGGCCTGTGCCGGAGGGGGGGGGTGGGGGGGGAGGAGCCGGTGTGTGAAGGTGTGGCCCCCACCCCCACCCGCACGAGCCGCCGTCTCCCAGCATCTGCCTCAGAGCCCACCCAGCTATGGACCATTCACTCTGTCCCCCTAGGAGCCCTCCGGTGCCGTACAGGTGGGGCTGAGCGCCTTCTAGCTGAGCCTTCTCCAAAAGGGTCTAGATGCCAGAAAGATTAAAGGGTTCCAAAGGAACAAAACCATTCCTGTGACTTCCCTTTTAGAAAGAGCCCCCGTTGCGCCCTGAGGCAGCTCAGTGGGGGCCACGCAGGCGCGTGGGCAGCCTCCCGGACCTAGGTGCCCGGTCTGGGGTGCCGGTGGCCTGCGTGGCAGGGGCGTCAGAGCCCACAGGCCCTCAGCCTGGGGGGACGCGCCTACGTGGCAGAGCTGACGGGGCACGGTGCTGTGCGCAGGGGCAGCGGACTCCCCACCACCCACCTCAGGGACTCCTACAGCCCGTTGCCTGGTCTTCTTTCAGCAGCCCAGTGTGCTAGGACCTACCCACGGAGGGCTCTGTGTCTCCGCGCGCGAACCCGCCCCGTCCCTGCTGGCCAGCGGCCAACAGGCCAGGGAGCTGGGGCCACAGGGTCCAATGCCGCGAGTTTCACCCAAGTCGCCCCGTATCTGAGAAGGCAGAGGCGTGGTAGTGGCACTCGGGGTCCGGGAAAAGAGGGGAGAAGGGGTACCCAGCAGGGGCACTGAGCAACAGTCTGGACTGAGGATGGAATCCGGAAGGGCAAAGGCAGGGGTGGGCCAGTACCCAAGGCCATCTAGAGAGGTCAAAGTTGCCAGCGCTGCCTCCGCTGGCTCCTGCGACGGCCTGGGGTCGGGATAGGCAGGTCTCCCGCTTGATCTGGCCAAGCGTGTTTCCCGAGCTGGGGAACAGGACAGTGATCCCGAGGGCCCCCCCCTACAGTCACGGAGCACCCCAGGAGGAGCCTCACGCGCCATAGAAATGAAAGCTTCGCTTGCGTGAGGCTCTGGGTGCCCCGCTGCCCCACACAGCCCCGGAGCCCAGGGTCACCTGCGTTGCCTCCGCCCTTACCCTCACGTGCAGAATGACCTACCGACTGACTGCAGCCCCTCCCTCATCCCCCGGCTCCTGCCCTTCCGGCCTGTCGTCACCCAGCAGCCTCCTGCTTGGTGATGGCCCACGTCCTTTGTGGCCCCATGGGATCTGCCGCCGCTGCCCCCTGCCTGGCCCGTTACCTTCTCCGCAGCGTCAGGCTCACTCCTCCCCCTCGTTCTGGTCTTCTCACCAATGTGCCCCTGCCACGAGGCCTTCCCCGCCCCCACCCCCAGCACAAACCATTTTGTCCATCACTCTGTCACCTGCTGACAACTCATCTCCAAGCCAGAGAGCACAAGAACGCACTCAGTGCTGTCACCTCTGTGTCCCCAGCACGGATGGCCAGTGCAGGCATATAGTAGATGACAAAGTGGAAGGACGGGCAGTGGGAAGATGCGTGGGAGTGGAAAGGACAGCGCGTTCTCGTGTCTGCCATTTTGTTCCCACATCTTCCGGCACCGAAGGCTGCTCCATGTGGAAAGCGTCTAGAGGATTAACACTTAGGTGCCCACACTTACAAAACATGGATCATTTTGGATGGGCATTATTTGAAGTGCCTCTCTGTGTCCCAGGTCTCATGGGTGGGGCTGCCCTAGGTATATGCACCTTTTCTGGATGTCGCAACGTCAAGCGTCCAGAGGAACTAAGACCCCCACATGCCCTGAGCCCCCTGGGGGCTGTAGGCATGGGGAGTGGCTCTTTTCTCCCAGACACCCTGGTCTTGTCCCCTGAGGGCTGTGCTGCCCCCGGCTGCTGGTGTCCGCTGGGCTCTTAGTAACAGCTGGGACCTCTCCTGAGAGCAGAGGCCATAGACTCTGGGCCGTGGTATTTCCATGGGCGGTTCTAGATCAGGAACCTGGATTTGTAACCAAGTTCTGCTTCCCAGAGGATTCTTCGGAGCCAGCAACCTCCCCAAAGACAAAGGATTGGGCCCAACTGAGCCATGCTGTCGGGAGGCCTCTTCGCTACCGTGACGGCCAAGGCCATGTTCACTGACACTAGTTTAATCCTGGGAGTTTAACCTTGTGGGGATGCTTGCACTCATGCTCCCAGCATGTGTCTGTGTGTGCTGTGGACACTCCTTAATTCATCGCTTGGAGGGCAGAAGGGTGTGGAGGGGAGCGGACGGCACCGTGCTGTGGGCAGGCCAATGGGGAAGTCACTAGTGACCTGCGGCTGCTGTCCACTTTCTCCTAGGTGCCCTCTCCTCCACTTCTCCCCTTGTATTCCCTTTACCCCCTTCTTCCCCGTCCTTCCCTCCCTCTCCCTCCTTGCCCCCTCCCTCCAGGCCACCCCCCTTCCTTGCCCCAGCCCCTCAGGGCAGCAGAGACACCCTGCACACTAAGCCTTGACCTGGCTCCCAGCTGGCCCCGTCCATGGCTTGTCCTGCTCCCTGGACCCCCGTGCAGCCCCAAGCCTGAAGCCGTGAGCTGCGGAGACCACCGCCGCCGCCGCCGCCGCCGCAGGGCATTTATAGCACGCCCACCACACTGGGCGCGCAGTGATCAGGCGACAGCAGGGATCGTGACAGAGTGGACAGGGTTGCACCCAAGGTGGGGCACAGACGTGAGAGAATTGCCGCACCGATAACCCTCCCTCCCATGCCACTAACCAACCCCAATACATCAGCCCTGCTTCAGTGTGGGTTCCCGGATGGATTTGGGAGGCAGTTAGAGCCTCCGTATCACAGCCGGGGTGCTGCTCGCGGCAGCAGGCCCCTTCCAGGAGACCCTAACGCTTCCTCCTCCCCCACCTAGTCAAGTCCTCCTGCCTCGGGTACTCGGGCTGGGCAGGACCAGGGGACGGCCTGGCAGCTGGGCCAGCCAGGGCGTGAGGGCCACTGACCGAGCCTAGGAGGTAAATTTTGCAATCAGCAAGTCATGGCTCAGACTGAGTGCAGATTTGCGGAGAACGTTCTGGAAGAGTGGACCTCAGTTTTGTCTCAACTTCGCCCCTGGCTTCTTCTCACCTCTCCCCAGGTGTCCGTGCTCAGCCACTGCCCCGCTGCAGCTCCCTCCACCGCACCTCACCCAGGCACTGGGACCTCGGGTGCCTGCCCCTAGCTGAGGCTGCACCTGTGAAGAGGTCGGGCACCCTGTTTTCCCGGCACGACAGGCAGGATGGGCGACATGGCCAACAGTTCCATCGAGTTTCACCCCAAGCCCCAGCAGCAGCGGGAGGCCCCCCATGCAGGCGGCTTTGGGTGCACGCTGGCCGAGTTGCGTTCCCTCATGGAGCTCCGAGGGGCTGAGGCGCTGCAGAAGGTCCAGGAAGCCTACGGGGACGTCAGTGGGCTTTGCAGGAGGCTGAAGACCTCGCCCACAGAGGGTAAGGCTCCCAGCAGAGCCCCAGTGCAGGCCGCGAGTGTGCCAGGGACGTAGGGTCACAGGCCCCCGACACTCCCCCCAGTCTTCAAGGGGCATCCTGATGATGTCCCGTACCCCCGGGGCAGGCCTGGCCAAGGGCTGGGCAGTGCTACTGCCCCAGCCTGCTAGAGGCACTGGTGACCCTGCCTGTGCCCTCCCCAGGTAGCCATCCCCCACCCACCGCCACCGCCAAGCAGGAGATGCCCTGTAGGGGGGTGAGGGGGGGTCATCCTCTCGGGTAACCTGGGGTCCTCCGGGAGCTGTGGCCTGACCCCCTCCATAATCAGTAGCTCCTTGCTCTCGCGTCTTTAGATTAAATAGAAATCGAGCAACAGAGAAGGGGAAGGAAGAAGATAGCACGGTGTCAGCATGCACACACGGGCTGGGCCCCAAACTGAAAGCCCAGAAGCTCTTCTGGGCAACACATCAGACAGCCTCCCATGCCCAGAGGAGGAGGAAGGCTGGGCCCCTGCCTGTGTGTTCCAGGCCTTGTGCCCAGCCCTGTGTCCAGTTAAGGGGCACAGCAATACGAGGGTGCAGGCCCTCTGAGGCCTTGGGTTGCAGGGGGCTCTCTCTCTGGAAAGGGGGAGCAGAGTGCTGGGTGGAGGTGCCACTGGCCACAGGCTTCCCCAAAGAAGCAAAGAAGCAAGCCTGGTGCATGGGTGGTTCGGCAGTAGAATTCTCACCTGCCAAAGAGGTGTGAGCCTCAGGCAGTACAGATCTGAGGAGATCTGCTGCCCGGAGCCTTTAGGAAGGCTGAGGAACGTTTATCTAGAAGGTTCTAGAGGTAGAGGCCTGACCGCCATCTTGGGTCCCTGCCTCTGCCCTGTAGCCCTTTCCCCCTGCACTGCAGGCAAAACTGTGCCCTACCCTGCACCAGCCTTACCCATTCCTGCCTGCTGGGTCTGCTGGGAGGTGGGGGCCACCAGGAGCCAGGCTTGGCCCCAGATTCCGGGAGTTGGAGTGTTTTCTGGCCTAGCCGGCACCTCCCTGGCAGGGCTGCTAGGGCTGTCCCAACCCAGTGCCAGGCCTGTTCTCAGCCAGCGCTGATTGATCGCGTCAGCTCCTGTCTCAGCTGTCACACCTTCATCTACCCAGGCTCTGGCCGTCACCTTTGTCTGCTGCTCCCTGGCCCCAGCTGTCTGTGGACGGCATACAGGCTGGAGCTGGGGATAGACAAGGGCCACCCAGGAGGAGATGGGTCCAAGGGCCGGGTGAGAGGGTGCCCACCCAACCAGGTCAGGAACTCCAAGCCGAAGTGGCCTTCCCAGGGCCACCTGGGTCTCTCTTGTTTTGTGCTCTAAAGGGCCCCAGCCTGGTGTGTTGTGTTATCAGGGCAGATGGCTTGGCTCGGGGCCAGAGGGATCTCTCTCTCCTCCCCTCCTCCTTGCCCCCCCCCCCAGGATTTGGGGTTGGGGGGAGGCTGGGGTGGAGGGCCATTTAGCTACAAGGGCTCTGGCCTCTTCCAGATAAAAGGAAGCAGATGGGCTTCAGCTGGCAGCTCTTTCCTCTGCCTGTCAGGCCTTGTTAAATATTTAAAATGTCAAGGCCCCTGGGAACCTGCCTGATTCTGCCACAGCAGCTCTGGAGCTTGCCCGGTGCCTGTGGAGGGGCGGGCATGGAGAAGGGCAAGGGCCCAGGTGGGTGTCCAGGCTGCAACAGAGGGAGCCGGCCAGGCCCGACTCGCAACCTGAAGAATGAGCAGTGCAAGGACTACCCCTCCCCACTCCAAGCCCAGGGGCCCTGGCCCCCAGCACACCTGCCGACCTGGCCCCGGAGTGCTCACCCAGACGTCCCCACGCCTGCCCGGATACAGTGGCCTGAGCTTTGGGAGGGGCTGGCTTAGCCGCACCCTGGGCCCCGCATCAATCCCCTGGCAAGGTGTGCTGGCAGGTGGGTGCTTTCGGAAGGGTGGGGAATGTGGGGAGGTGCATGGTGTACTGGGGGGTGGGGGAGATTTTGTTTGTTCCCGGCAATAAGCACATCAATGGGCTCAGGCTTTGTAGCTCTCCAAGAGGATTCCAGAAACCAGGGAACCCGAGTCTTGGGCCAAGCTCAGTGGTAAGCCCACCAGGGGGACCTGGGCCCCAGCCCTTCCCCTGTCTGGCCTTTACCAGCAGTCATGGAAAGGAGAAGGCGGGTTGTCCAAGGGCTGCACAATGTGGTCCTAATCCAATTCTGATGGCATCTGGCCTCTGCTCTGGGCAGGGCGCTCATCTGTGTCCATGCCAACCTGTCTGCCCCTGCCCCAGCACCTGGACCTGGGCCGCTGTTGGGGGCCCGCTGACCGGGCACATGCTTGAAGCAACCTTCTGGCCCCCACATGAGTACCTGAGCAGCTGTTGGGACCCCCAAGCCCAACAGAAAGGCCACGGTCTTGGGCTGGTGTAGGGCAAGGGAGAGAGAAGCATTGCTAGAGTATCAAGGGCAACCCAAGGCCAAGGCACAGGCTGACAGTGGGAAGGGAGGAATGGAGGCAGCTCACTCCTGGGGAGGGGCCCCAAGAGCCTGGCTTCCCTTGGGGACGAGCTGGTGTGTGGGGTGAGGCAGGCAGGAGGCAGACTTATGGTGGCACAGGGGCGGGGCCCATGGACTCTCTCCTGAGGGTCTCCAGATCAGTGCCCTTCCTCAAGGCAGGCACAGTGGAAATTCTGGGTACCTGGGAGAACGGGGGTTCAAGCACCTCCCTAGTACTGACCTCACTTTTCATCTCCTGCAGCTTAAAGACACAGGCCTCAGTTAGGAGTGGGTCACAAGCCCTCGGCTAGGACCCCGGCCCCTAGGAGCTGAGGTCCTGAGCTTCTCCCAGACACCCAGGTGGAAAAGTGCAGCCTTCAGAGACTCGAGCCCCCGGCAGGACCCAGGCACCATGAGGCCTGGGGAGAAGGGCAGGGGCAGCCCCAGCTCCGCTAGGTGCGGGCATGTGCCCAGGCTGCGCCGGCTGTGGGCTTTCGCCCTTGTCAGGCCTTCAGCCTCTGGGGGGCCCCACCCTGCCCCTCCCCAGAAGCCCTATTTCGCTGCCTAGTGGACACCCACCTTCCTTCCTCCCAACTCCTTCTGCACCCCACTTAACACTTCCTTGTTACCAAGTCGCCTGGGGGCCAGGTCCTATGTGCCTTCCCGAGCCAGCTGAGATCACCGCCATAGGCTGGGGAGCCCCTCCCCATCTACCCTGCTGGTGGTTCCCTGCCCCCCATCAGGAGCCAAGGGAGTTGCAACTCCTCATGACTGGGAGCTGCGATCCAGTGTCTGTCCACCAGGTGTCAGTGTGGAGCTGACCACTTGGGGGACAGGCCTAGAAGGAAACAGCATCCTGAGGGATGAGGGCGGGGCCAGCGGACTGCATCCCGTCTGCCTGCCTCAGGGGAAGGTGGCCAAGTGGATGTCTGGCCTTGGGAGGAGGTGGCCTGGATGTCATTTCCACATGGAGACTTCTGGTAGCTTCAGGCATGGGCCTGAGGGGACTCATGCTGTAGAGGCAGAGACCCAGAGGGCTTGGCGCAGGCCTGGGTTGGAAGTGGATTGTCCCAAGAATGAGAAGTAAGGTAAGGGCCCAGCTTCTGAATGCCAGAGCTCGCCCCTTGGTGGATGTGAATTCTGACCCCTTCATCCCAGCCCCAACACACTAGAGTGCCTGGGATGTGGAGGGGACCTTCTAGGGCTCTAGAAGTGTGGGTCAGGCCCCTCAGCCTCTCCGCCTTCCTTCACCATGTTTCATCAGCTCTGGCCACAAGGGGTCCCCACTGAGACTGGCTTCTTGCCCTTTCACTCTCCTTGTCCTCTGCCTGGTGGCCTGGGGACACTGT
Source organism: Hyaena hyaena (assembly GCF_003009895.1). Taxonomy (NCBI): domain Eukaryota; kingdom Metazoa; phylum Chordata; class Mammalia; order Carnivora; family Hyaenidae; genus Hyaena; species Hyaena hyaena. Next base: position 217,332 of record NW_024081437.1, read on the forward strand.
GGCATCAGCATGAATCACTGACAATCCCATTAGCCTTAGAGACGTTCACGAACTGCCATGTGTGCAGCCCCAGAGGAGGCAGTGGGTGGGGGCGTGGGCAAGGCAGGGAGTCCACATCCCATCCCTGCCCTTCACGGCGACCCCCAGCCCAGAGCTCGAGGTTGGCACTGCAGGGGGGTCTAGGGAGAGCATTAGGAAGGAGGCAGCTGTCTCCAGATGATGGCCATGAGAGTTCAGGGCTGGGGGCACCACGTACCTCCTCGGTGCCACAGTGCCACGCTGCCACGCCCATGCTCAAAAGTATGGGCAAAACTGACAACGTATTTGGGCCGCTAGAGCCGACTGTCTTCCAGGTCTCGTCAGATGACAAAGGCTCTGTGTCCTGCGCACACAGTTTGGCCATGTCCCCCTGTTGATGGCTTAGCATCTGTGATGTTCGCGTCATCCTGACCTAGGGGTCAGGTGCGCAGGGCAGCAAAGGAGCCCCGGGCTGCTGGCAAGAGCTCAGACTCATAGGCGCAGGGCCCTTTCCCTCCCTGGCCTCAGTTTCCTCCTCTGGACCTTGGAGGCATTGTATGAGCACCTTGGCCCACTCACAGCCCACAGGAGATCAACTACCCTGGGCCCGGCTGAGAGCGGGCTGCCACTCCTGTGCCCTCCACCCCAGTCTTGTACCAAGCCCTGCACTCCTGGGAAAGTCTTGGCTGTTCTCTTCTCCTGTCTCCAGGTGACACTTGGCCATCCCTGGCCCAGCTGCGTCCCCTCTGCCCACCCCCCAGGTTGGCTGTTATCACCGTCCTTCCCGTCTGCCCTCTGAGGGGACCCAGTGTAGCCCAGAGACCTCCCTGAGCATATCAGGAGGATGACCCAGCCGTTCCTCATGCATGTGTGTCATGTGATCGCATGCCAGAGCCCACATACATGTCCTCGGGGTTTGCAGAAAGGCTCGGGGTGCCAGGCCGGAGCAGTTCCCACTTTCCAGGGGCTTTCAGGAGAGAGCAAGACAGGCACTCTGGGCGAGCAGGGGAGAAAGGGGCAGGGCCTCGTGCGGTTGGCCTTTCCCATCTTCTTCCTCTGTGTCCCTGCCCTCCACCCCTGCACCACACAGGCCTGGCCAACAATGCCAATGACTTGGAGAAGCGCAGGCAGATCTATGGGCAGAACTTCATCCCTCCCAAGCAGCCCAAGACCTTCCTGCAGCTGGTGTGGGAGGCCCTGCAGGATGTGACCCTAATCATCCTGGAGGTAGCCGCCATCGTCTCCCTGGGCCTTTCATTCTATGCACCACCTGGAGAGGAGAGCGAGGGTGAGCAGGGGAGGACCCGGCAGGAGGGAGGGACTGGGACCTGACCGAGGGGCAACAGCGTGACTCTCCTGCCACCCCACCCTTCCCTGCCGTCCTCGAGTGCAGCATGTGGGAATGTGTCGGCCGGGGCCGAAGATGAAGGGGAGGCCGAGGCAGGCTGGATCGAGGGAGCCGCCATCCTGTTGTCGGTCACCTGTGTGGTGCTGGTCACGGCCTTCAATGACTGGAGCAAGGAGAGGCAGTTCCGGGGCCTGCAGAGCCGCATCGAGCAGGAGCAGAGGTTCTCAGTGATCCGGGATGGCCAGCTGCTGCAGGTTCCGGTGGCCGCACTGGTGGTGGGGGACATCGCACAGGTCAAGTATGGTGAGTGCTTCGGGCACAGGCTTTACCCCCAGGATTACATGGGCCTTCACCTGCGGGGGGGGGGGGGGGGAGAGTGTGCAGGGGCAGCAGTGGGCCGGGGGAGCTCAGGCTGGAGACGAAGCGCCAGGAGGCAGGCTTTGATGGGGGGAGATTTGAGGGCTGGATGACAGGGCTGGAGGTACAGATCTTCTCCAGAAAGGATGAGCTTGAAGCTGAAGGGAGAAGGCCCCACACCGTAGGTTCGAGACCCCTCCTGGGGCAGGTGGGAGGCGGCAGGGTGGAAGACTACCTGGACCCACAGCATGTGGTTCTGGCTGCCTGGCTGGCCTTAGGAGACCTGCTGCCTGCTGATGGCGTGCTCATCCAAGGCAATGACCTCAAGATCGATGAGAGCTCCCTGACGGGCGAGTCGGACCACGTGCGCAAATCAGCGGACAAAGACCCCATGCTGCTCTCAGGTGAGGCCTTGGGGCACTGGCCAAGCTGTGGGGAGGCCAGAATGCAGGCTGGCGCTGCCCTCTGGACCAATTCAGCTCCAAAGACCCTTGGAAGCCATTTGGCCCAGTCACCCCCTCGATCATGGGGCTCCTGAGTAGCCCTTCTGGCTGGGGAGTCTGAGGGTTTGCCCCCCTCCACCCCCAAAGGGCCCCTGATACCCTGAGGGAAGCTCCTAGAGGTGGGGATTGGCTCTGGGCCAGCACAGTGCTGTGCTCCTCCTCAACCCAGACACTTAAGAAGAGCCAGTTGGAGGGGAGGGGGCAATGTTCCCTTTCCAGAAGGTTTTGGCTTAGCCTAGTATTTATCCCAGTGGCAAATGCAGTGTGAAACAGGACAGAGGCTGGAGGCCCCGGGTGGACCCTGTGAAGACCTCCCCTTGTGCTTCTGGGCACACAGCTGCTCTTGTGGGGGCCTCCAGGTCCCCTCCAAGCCAGGAATGAGGCTCCATTCTAGGCTTAGGGTTGACATAGCCTCCAGGGGCCTCCAAACACCAACTTCATGCTTCTGGTATTCCTGGGGGGACTTGTAGGTGTTCAGCCATGCCTCCCTCAAGCACTGCACATCTGTCTTGGTCCCTCTGTGTTCCCAGGTACCCATGTCATGGAAGGTTCTGGAAGAATGGTGGTGACTGCTGTTGGTGTCAACTCCCAGACAGGAATCATCTTTACTTTGCTTGGAGCTGGTGGAGAGGAAGAGGAGAAGAAGGAGAAGAAAGGTAAGGAACCGGTGACCTCCAGTTCCCAGCACCAGTGAGGGGCTGGGTCTCTTTCTATGCAGCCCGTGCTTTCTTCTTTCATCCTCCGCTAGCCTAATTCCCACTCCAGCTCCTGCTGCAGGGAGAGCCAGCCCTGAGGGGTGGGAGGCCATACCCTCTCTTCTGATTCCTTTTGCGGACCCGCTTCTGGGGTCTTCGCCCCAGAGGCAGCAGGTCAGGGGGCCCCCAGTTCTGTGTAACCACAGCTTCCCTCGGGCAGTGTGGGGGGACTGCCCTGCCTGGGGAGGAATGGGGTTGGACGGACAACGGACAGACACCAGCCACCTTGGCCTGGGAGAGTGCTATCGGGGACCCTGTGCCCACCCTTGGGTGTGCTGAACCCCTGTGGTAAGGTGCTGAGGGTCCTGCCCACATGGCACCCAGGGAAATGTGAGTCATAAAGCCAGAGGTAAAGGGCTCCCAAGCAGAATGTACCGGACTCCCCAGAGGATGTCCAGGGCCAGAGGAAGCTGGGAAGGGGTGGGGGCCCTGGGAAAAACAGTGTCAAGGGACAGATGTCTTCTGAGAGTCCAGCTCCCTGGTGCACAGCCATCCCGCTGCCTCCTCTCGCCACTGCTCTAAGCCCCAAGCGTGGCCAGGGTCTCCTCCAGTCCTCAGAACAGGGCTGACAAAGCCACAGAACGGTCCTCAGCACAAACCCCCTCCCAGAGTCCCAATCCCACCAGTCAGGACCCTGTTGAGTTCTTTGATCCAGGCCTGCACCAGGTCACGACTCGCCTTGCTCTAACCTGGGTCTTCCCTCAGGCTGCTCCTGCAGTCAAACCAGATGAGGAGCAGAATTTTCTAGATGTGCACCTCTGAGAGAATTCACTGAGGTCCACTAGAAGTACAAAGAAACTGCGCACATGTGGAGAGAGCGTGTGCTGAGAGCCTGTAGCCAGGGCCCCTAGGGGCAGTGAGGCAGAGGGGTGCCAGTCACCAGCCCTACCTCAGGCGGTCCGGGCCCTGAGACCGGGAAAACAAGCAACAAGGGGACAGGTTGGCATAAGGAAGGATGTGCTAGTGCCCCCAACCCTAGACTACCCTGCTCCTAGAGGCAGTGAGAGAGGAGATGGCCGAGCTGCTATGGCCTAGAAGCTCCCATGGGCCCTGTCTCCCAGCAGCCAACCAGCACTAGCAGACCCTCACCTACCTTTGCCGAACCAAGCCTCGTCTTCCTGCAGGGCTCAGCACGGTTTGTGTCCACAGTGAACACCCTGGGGTCCACAGGCAGGCGAGCGGGTGGGCAGGTGGGCCCTGGGCCTCATCCAGATGGGCTGGAGTGCCCACGCCTCTCTCCAGGGAAGCCTAGCTGACTTGGTCCGGTGATCGTCCATCAACACTGTGATGGCTGGTTGCCACGGTGCCCTTCCCCCCTCCTTCCCAGACGCGCCCCCTCCAGCTCTGGTCCCTGAAATGTTGGTGGTCTTCAGGACTTGGTTTTGGGCCCCTCCTCTTTGACCTGGACAAAACCCCGCCAGTCCCCCCAGGCCCCTCCCCGGCTCTAGCTTCTCTGCCCCTCACTCTACTTCAGCTGCCCTAGGCTGAGCTACTGAAGAGTCAGAGGGGCCACCTCCACCAGCCGGCTTCCTGGAGGAGGTGAACCCTGAGGGAGCCCTGGAGAGGAGCAGAGCTGGCCAGGCTCCAGGCCCTGCCAAGCTGTGAGCCCAAGGCCCGGCTGCTGCCGTGGCCAAGCCAGTGCCCCACCCTGGCCCCCGTCCCTACTCATGTTGCGTCTCAACCCCGGCTATCAGCCCCATGCTGCCAGGCCACCTGCCGCCCTTCAACCTGTTTCTTGCCTTTTGGCCTTGACTCCTGGTCACCCTTCTACTTGAGGTGCCCTCCTTCCCTTCCGCCCCCTCCTCGGCTTCTGTTTTCCTCTTCCTGTAGTGCTGATCCCACATGTCCCTCCATCCTCCAGAGGCCTTCCTGGCCCCTTCTGAAGCCCAGGTCCTCTGGGTCTGTCCCTTCTCTGGGTGCACCACAGCCCCAGAGCTCCTCATTGTGCTGCATTGTCACCGTGTTGTCTACAGGTGTCTCCTCTCCCCCCAAAAGTCTCCTTCACCTCTGAACCTCCCCACTCTCACAGAGGGACAACCTACATACCACCCAGCCGGGAGGGGGCCTCCCCCTCCTCCCTGCCACCCCCAGACTAGACCCCACTGCCTGGAGCCACCTGGCACCCTGTCTGTGCTCCTGGATCCCCAGTGACATGAGTTATTGGGTGCTGGCTGGTAAGTCAGCACACAAACAAACCCCTCCTGTCGCAGGCCAGTCATTTCCAGACCCCGGGCTCGCACTTGTGTGGCCCCTAAGAGAGCTCTTTGAACCCATGCCCCACCATGATGCCCTGGGGAAGATGAAGCCCGAGGAGCTGGGTACAGAGCTTGACCCTGAGCACAGCGTTGGCCTCACTGTCAGCACCATTTACCTTGATCTTGGGAGCCGGTCACTGCTGAGGTCCCCAACACCAAGCTGCAGGCTCTGACGTTGCAGAGCACATTCACGAATGACTCCCCCCAAAACACAGGTCCAGCTGAGGCCCAGTCCATTCCATGTACCGTCGCACCCTCCGGTGTTGGGTGCCCAGCACCCATGTGGGCATCCAAAGCCAGCAGGTTCCTAGAGTCTCCCTCCTCTGTCCCTCCAAAGCACTCTGCAGAGCTAACTGCTGGCTTAGCTGCACAGAAAGCTGACCGCTAGGCCACGAGGGGTTAGGGACCACCTAGGCAAACAGCTCATGCCGCTCTGTGGGGACCTGGGACCAGGCACCCGGCAGCTCTCACTCCCTGTGGCGGTAGACTTTTCAGAGACCTCCCCCCCCCGCTGCTGGGCGCACATGACCCAGGGAGGGTCCATCTAGGGCTGGCTTGGGGAGTTCACTGGAGGCCCGGGGCCCCGGCTGGGAATCCCAGAGTGTGGCTCCCGGGTGCTGAGAGGTGGAGAGAGGGCATCAGAGCCCTCCTCCCCGCCCCTTTGCACCGTGCTCCCTGGCCCCACTGTGTGTGTGCCACTGTCCTGTGTGCATGTGCCAGGGCCACCTGGGTGTTCTGAAGCCTTCGTGTCTGTCATTCCTGTTCCGTTGTAGGCAAGCAGCAGGATGGGGCGCTGGAGAGTAGCCAGACCAAAGGTAATGTGCACCCTGTGCTCAGGGTGGGGTGGTGGAGGGTGTGGCACAGGGTGGGGGGCCACCCGCCTCAGTTGCAGGAGCAGCACCCAAAGACCAGGTGAGTGGGGCGGGGGGGGGGTGCTGTGCAGACCCTGCCAGAAGTATGCAAAGATCACCTGTGAGGAAACTGAGGCTCAGAGGGGGTGACTCACCCAAGACCACATCAGGCCTGTGGGTTTCACGGTCCAGCTGCCTTTCTGCTGGACCTTTGAGGCAGGGTGACCAGGTGGCCGTCTGGTGCCCACGCTTCTCCTCTCAGCCCCAATGCCTGGTCGGTGCAAGAAGGCCAGAGTGCGGAGAAATGGACTCAGGGGCAAGACTCCAGTGCACTTTGGGGCCCAGGGACCAAGACGGGGTCAGGGGGACAGCCTGATGGCTAGGGTCCCAGACTGGGGCAGGGAGTGTCAGTCAGCGGGGTGCAAGGCTAGGGTGGCCCAGCTGGGGGGGGCCATGGAGTATCACTGAGGCCTCGCGCACAGAAGCAGCCATTGGTGGGTCAGGCAGCTGAGGGGAGAAAGCACAGGTGGAAAGACCGGAAGCAATAAGGAGCAGCTGACACAGTGAGGTAGGAGGAGGCATACAGGGTGGCATCAGGAGCACCAAGAACCCCGTTGTGTGGGGACCTAAGTGGGGACAGAGAAGGATGAGTGGCAGGGTCGGGCGCCCCCTCCAGGTGGGGGACAGACAAGATTACATGGGGTGCAGTTGGCCGGCTTCGGGGTGTGTGAGGTGAGAGTGACAGAGGCGGGGTGAGGGGTACACCATCATCACGTCAAGGGCAGTAGGAAGAGAGCAGGGCCCAGTGAGGGAGCCATGAGGACGCCACCTGTCCCACACAGAAGGCGAAGAGGCAGCTAGAGGCGAGTGGCGAAGGCCCCGTGAGGAGGGAGAGGTGTGAGGCCTGCCCATGTGGCCCGTTCTGGCAGGAGCCGCCTGCAGCCAGAGAGTGCGCTGAGGAGGGTGCACACGGTGAGCTGGGGCTCTGATGGAAGCCAAGGCATCCGCTCGAGAGGCTGGTGGGAGAATAGACAGCCGAAGCGGGGAGCAGGGGATATGAATGCAGGGGCTCCTAGGCCTCCCCGGGGGGTGGGGAGGGTGGCCTGGACACCAGTGGGCCAGTGAGTCAGCTCAAGGTTCTGGAACGTTCCCTGGGCCCCAGACCTCTGCTGTCAGGTATCGAGACTCGGGGCGTTAGGGGCCGTCCTGTCTGTGTGCCCAAGTTGCTCGTGCTTGTGTCTGTCCTCCTTTCCCCTGAGAAGCCCTGGGAGGACCGTGTCTGCACTGACCACCCTGGGAGGGCCGGGGCAGCCAGGGAGACGGGAGAGGGGAGAGCCCCTGGGCTAGGTGACACTCCGAAGTCAGAGAAACCCCCTGAGCCCCGTTTCCTCTCGTATGGTGTGCTATGTCTTTCCCTGGGAGAGCCCCTGGCCGCTGTTGCCTGGGCCCTGAGTTTGGCTGTGGGGTTCCTCTGTGCACAGCTAAGAAGCAGGATGGGGCAGTTGCCATGGAAATGCAGCCCCTGAAGAGTGCAGAGGGGGGGGAGACGGAGGAACGAGAGAAGAAGAAAGCCAGCGTGCCCAAGAAGGAGAAGTCCGTGCTGCAGGGCAAGCTCACCAAACTGGCCGTGCAGATCGGGAAAGCAGGTAGGGCCAGCCGACGGGTGGTCCAGGGGCCACCGAGGGGCGAGGCCACTGGGCTCCCGGGCCTGAGGCCGGGCTAGTGGAGAGCAAACGGGAAACGGAGGTTCCAGGTGGTGGGTGCCCGGCAGGGAGGGGACCCGCTAGGGGCCGGCCGTGGCTGGCAGGGGCCAGTCCAGCCCCCCGTTCCAAAAACATGGCTTCCAAGCCTCCACAAGGCTGGAGACCGAGTGCCTCCCCCGACTTAGCTGGACCTGGCACTGTCTGCAGCCTCCCTTACCACTCCTTCACTCTTGCTCTCTCCCTCCATCACCCTGGCCACCTCCCCTTCCTGCACCCCCCCCCCCATGGCTTCCGTGGCTGGGCAGGGCTGGTGATGTCTGCCATCACCGTCATCATCCTGGTCCTCTACTTTGTGATCGAGACCTTCGTCGTGGACGGCCGAGTGTGGCTGGCGGAGTGCACACCCGTCTACGTGCAGTACTTTGTGAAGTTCTTCATCATTGGTGTCACTGTACTGGTTGTGGCCGTCCCGGAGGGCCTGCCTCTTGCTGTCACCATCTCCTTAGCCTACTCTGTCAAGGTAATAATACTAAACACAGTACGCGTGAGAATGCCTTGATACCAGGAAGCAGACCCAGAAACTGGAGTTCCAAGCCATTAAGCAACCTGGGGTCAGTCTGGGAGGAGGGGGGAGAGTGGGGTGGCTGGGATGAGCCGGACAGCAGTCAGGCGGTGGGATAGACCTAGCATCTGCAGGATGATGGCAGGAAGCTGAGGACGTTGCTGTCCCTTGCGGAAGCGGGTGCAGGGGGAAAGGTTATCTGGTGACGCCGAGAACACTGAGAGACCGTGGGTGAAGCATGGCAGAGACTCTGTCAGGCGGGGCAAGCACAGAGACAGTGGATGGGCTGAGCGGGGGCTGTGGCCGGGGGGGTTGTCTGGGGCAGCAGGGAGGCCCCAGGTGAGCCCTGGGGAGAAGGAGCGCCCAGAGTCGACCGCCTGGCCTGTCTCCCGCGAGTTCTCCCGCTCTGCCGTCGCTCCTAGCCGTGCCCGGCGGTGAGGGTACATGCCAGCCGACTGAGGCCCCCTGGGCTGTTAGTGCCGCATGGAAAGCTGGCTGGGCAGAGCAGAGTCACGCATAACGGGCTGATGACCTCCTGCTCCCCCACCCCACGGGCCATCCTTTCCAAGGACAGCTGGCTACCCAAGCCCCCGTCTATGCCCTTCACAGAAAATGATGAGGGACAACAACCTGGTCCGCCACCTGGATGCCTGTGAGACCATGGGCAATGCCACAGCCATCTGCTCAGACAAGACGGGCACGCTCACCACCAACCGTATGACCGTGGTCCAGTCCTACCTCGGGGACACCCACTACAAAGAGGTTCCAGCCCCCAGCACCCTGACCCCCAAGATCCTCGACCTCCTGGTCGACGCCATCTCCATCAACAGTGCCTACACCACCAAAATACTAGTGAGCAGGGAGCGGGCGGCAGGCGGGGCCAAGTAGGGGTGGGGTGAGGGAAGGGGGCCGGGCAGGAGACTGCGACGTCAGCGGCCACCAGGGCCTCTCTGGACTGTCTTAAGAACCTTTGGCCAGAGCTACGGTGGTCTCTGGGGGTGCTGACTGCCCTCCATCTCATCTCTGGGCTCTTGTCCTGGCTGCTAGGCAGGACGTGCAGGGTTTGGAAACCCCTTCCGAGCCTGGTAAATGCTGGCAAGCCTGCCCGTCTGCTCCACGTGGAGGCCCTCCTCGGCTCCATGCCACCATACCCTAAAGACATGGTGGCCACAGCCAGGCTAGGGTCCTGGGGGCAGCAAGGAGGGCGGACTCGGGCACCCAGTGCCACGCTGGTTCTCCTTGCCTTGTAGCCTCCAGAGAAGGAAGGCGCTCTCCCACGCCAAGTGGGCAACAAGACGGAGTGTGCTCTGCTGGGCTTTGTCCTGGACCTGAAGCGGGACTTCCAGCCTGTGCGGGAGCAGATTCCAGAAGACAAACTTTACAAAGTGTACACCTTCAACTCGGTCCGCAAGTCCATGAGCACGGTCATCCGCATGCCTGATGGCGGCTTCCGCCTCTTCAGCAAGGGCGCCTCGGAGATCCTGCTGAAAAAGTGAGCGGGCAACGAGAGGCAGCCAAGGGCTGGGGGCTGCAGAGTACCAGGCTTCTGAGTTTACTCTCACGGTAAAATAGACATAGCATGAAATTGACCATCGTAATCGCGCTAAAACCTACAGCGGAGTGGCGGCAAGTATATTCCCGGTGTAGCACATTAACAGAGCGTTTAAGTCATCTCCCCCGAAAGGCAACCCTGTCCCCGTAAACAGTCACTCCCATCCCCCGCCCCCAACCAGCCCCTGACAGCCATTCATGTCCTTTCTCTATGGATTTGCCAGTCATGGCCATTTGACATAAACTAAACGGAATCATACAATGTATGGCCTTGTGTGTCAGGCTGCCTCTACAGAGCACAACACTGTCAAGGTTCATCCGTGTTGTAGTGGAGATGGGTGCTTCGTTCCTTCTGCTGGCTGGGCTCTAGTCCATTGTGCAGATAGACCACATTTTCCTTATCCATTCGGCCTTTGGCAGGCACCCAGCTGGTTTCTGCCTTTTGGCTACTGTGAGCCTCGCTGCCGTGAACATGGATGTACGGCTGTTTGTTGGGATATATACTCTCAGTTCTCTTGGGCGCATTCCTGGGAGCGGAAGGCTGCGTCCCGCGGTGACACAGGTTAACTTTCTGAGGAACCACCAAACTGTTTCCCACATTATGAGCTGGGACCCCACGGGGGCTTGGTTTGCATTTCCCTGATGACTAGGGATGTCGACCCTGAAATGGCCAAATTTCAGGCCATTTGTGTCTTCTTGGGAGAAAGAGCCATTCAAGTCCTTTGCTCATCTTTGATTTGAATTATTCATGGTTCTGTTGTTGACCTGGAAGGGTTCTCGATATATTCTGGATACTAGATCTTTAGCAGATACCTGATTTGCAAATGCCTTTTCACTGTCTTCATTCATCCTTGGATTCACATGTGTTTTTACATGATGAAATCTGGTTTATCTCTTTATTTCTTGTGTCAGTTGTGTAGGGTTTATTTGAGAGAGAGAGAGAGAGAGAGAGCACGCACATGTGGGGGTGGGGCAGAAAGAAAGGGAAGCAGAGGATCACAAGCAGGCTCTATGCTGACAGCAGAGAACCTGATGCAGGGCTCGAACCCACAAACCGAGATCCTGACCTGAGTCGAAGTCGGACACTTAAGTGAGACATCCAGGCACCCAGGAGGAAGGATTTTTTTAATATTCTTTTTTCCCTAATGTGTATTTATTTTTGAGAGACAGAGAGAGAGTGCACATGAGCTAAGGAGGGGCAGAGAGAGAGAGGGGGACAGGGGATCTGAAGCAGGCTCCATGCTAACAGCAGTGAGCCCAATGTGGGGCTCTAACCCATGAACTGTTAAATCATGACCGGAGCTGAAGTCACTCAACCGACTGAGCCACCTAGGCGCCCCTGAATTGCACATTTTAAATGGATACATTATATGGTGTGTGAATTGTATCTCAATAAAGCTGTTATAAAAACTGACTGGGGGAAGCATGGAGCTCCGCCTCCCAGTGCCCCACTCCCCAAGCCACCCCCCCACCCTGCCCTGCCCACCTCGCTCCTCACTTTCTCCAGGGCCATCTTCTAAGACACGAATGTTCTCCCCCAAGACTCTGCCCCAGGCACATACTGCCCGGGTGCAGAGGCCACCTCCCCCCGGAAGCTCTCCTGCTGCATCCCAAGAGGTACGGTGGCGGGGTTTGAAGGCCCCAGCTCTCTTTCTGAGCTTCCTTCTCCTCTGCCAGCTACTATAGTTGGGTGCCAGGCTCCACTCCTGGCTCTGCCATTTGCTGGCCGTGTAAACATCCAGTCATTGTCCTGGCACAGCCTCAGTTTCCCCTATGTGGAGACGACAGAAATCTTTACCTCCTGGGAATGTTGTGAGAGTTACTTGAGTGACTCCACAAGGCCAGAGTCCCTGCCAGGCCCTTCTTTCCTCCTCCATCAGTCTGTCCAGGACTCGCATTCGCCCCTGTGCCATGCGTGCCTCTGGGGTCCTTGGATCCTTTGCTTCTTCTTCTTCTGCACTTGAACCATGCTGGTGCCCCCACCCCAGGGGTCACCAGCACTTACAGCACTGCTGCTTCATTCTCATGGCCACACTCCACGGTGTTGCATTTTTGCCAATGCTCCACACTCTTGCCCTAAAGCCTAGCGGGGCAAGTGCAAGGTACCCCAAGTCCCAAAGACCCCGTGAGGAGCTGGGGTGAGCCCTGCACCCTAGGGTCTCCTCACCTAAACCAGTCTATGAGTTCCTAGCTCCCGGGGCTTCCAGAACAGAGGACCATGAACCTGATGGCTTAAACACACAGAAATCTGTTTTCTCACAGTTCTGGAGACCAGAAGTTCAAAATCAAGGTGTGGGCAGGGCCATGCTCCTTTCGAAGCTTCCAGAAAAGGACCCTTCCTTGTCTCTTCCAGCTTGTGGAAATGGCCAGCAGTCTTTGTGTGCACCTGCGTCTCCGTGTGCCCTCTTCTCTTTTGATAAGGACACCAGTCATTGGATTAAGGGCCCACTCTAAACCAGTATGACCTCATCTTAACTTCGCAACAACCGTATTTCCAAATCAGGTCACATTCTGAGGTTCTCAGAGGAGAGGGGAGGGTACCCCGTTAGGCCCCAGAGAAGCAGAATGCCTCCCTCCTCGTACAAGCCTCTCTGCCATGCTGAACGGAAGGCTCAGACCAATGCCTGCCGAGACTCTCCATTGCTCCGGCTCCCCTCGCTTCATTGGCACCAATGCCTGTCGTTCTGTCCCCGCCCCAGGTGCACCAACATCTTGAACAGCAACGGGGAACTGCGCGGTTTTCGCCCTCGGGACCGGGATGACATGGTGAAGAAGATCATTGAGCCCATGGCTTGCGATGGCCTCCGCACCATATGTATTGCCTACCGGGACTTTTCTGCAGCTCAGGAACCCGACTGGGACAATGAGAACGAGGTCGTGGGTGACCTCACCTGCATAGCCGTCGTGGGCATCGAGGACCCTGTGCGGCCCGAGGTAGCCACTCTCTTCTCTGTGAACAGCCCAGGTCATCGGATGGGTAGAGGGGCAGCCCTTCTTCGCGTGTGGCCTCTGTGGCACGGCCCCCTTGTCATGCCTTCCCCGCTATCACACTACTTCCTGCTGGACTCCAGAAAGGATAGGAAAGGTGGGCGAGGGCAGGGCCTCGGGGTCCTCCAGGTCAGACCTCCCCGCAGGACTGACGGACTGGAGGGAGTGGCAAGGGACAGGGGAGAGTCAGGCACAGCTCCCAGGGCTCTGGTTCAGAGATGGCACTGGGCAGGGAGTCTGAGGGGACACAGGTTTGGGGGACAGAGGGCAGTCCCCGGTCACAGGTTTGGCTGTCAAGTGGGCAGGTGGCTGCAGGAGTGGAGCACTCCGAGCAGAAGGCCCTAGCCGGAGAGAGATCCCAGAAGCACGTTTATATGAGTGATGTCAGAGGATGAGTGTACAGCTGGCACAGAGGTGGGAGGAGCCTGCAAAGAGACTTGAAGGAAGGGGCCAGGCAAGGAGCCAGCGTGTGTAGACAGCTTTACCAAGAGCTTTTCTGAAGAGGGACCAGAGAAACTTGGCAGAAGCCAAACAGGCTGTAGAGCAAAGAAGCAAAGGGGAGTGTCACCGGTCGGTAAAGACGGGAGATCCTTGAGACAGGGCTGGGCCGGGGGCAGGCGCCCGTGGCAGCTATAGCCCACTGGGCCCCACAGGGAGAGCGCCGCCACAGGGGTGCAGGCTGCCGGAGGCAGGGAGGGACCCTCTGTCTCCTCCCAGGGCCTCTCCAGTGGCACCCATCTCAGGTCAGAAGCAGGGCCACTGTGATCCTGCTGATTAGCCTGAAAACATGTACGTGTGGGGGCTGCCCTTAGCGGTGCTGAGACGACGGAGGAGAGGCTTCTGGACCCTCCTTCAGGAGACGGGTGTTCACTGACATACTGGACCAGGTACCTAAGACTGGGATTCCAAAGCCGATGCTTGCTACATCTACACAGTGACCAGCAACAGTGTACCCCACACCCTGAGGACACCGGGGCCTCTCTGTGCAGAGAGGGGGCCCTGGAAGCTGGCCTGAGCGGAAGCAGATGGCAGCAGAGAGGAGGGGAGAGACTTCCAGCCAGAGGAGCAGGTCTCGCTAAGGTGCACAGGGGAAGCAGCAGCCTGGGAGAGCAGGAGTAGATGCTGCTCTGGGTGACAGGGCCACCGCTGAAGCCACAGGGCCTGGGACTTGCCCTTCATCAGGCCAGGGAGAAACTGAGGCCCAGATGAGTAAGCCTGTGTCCACACAGCAGAGCCGAATCGTCAAGCTGCATTGACCTCACATAGACCTGATGGCCTCCCCCTTCTGAATGGAGCTGTTCACCACCCCACCCCTACCCCTGTATGGCCGCAGGCCCCTGGCTGGTGTTCAGTGCTGTTCATGGGCTGACAGGTGTCAGAACACCTCACAGACCCGGGAGGGCAATGCCCCTGGACTCCCAGGACCCTGGCCACACCCATTTCTATACCCCCATAACCGGCCTGCCCCCCACCTTCTACCTCAACTACGCGTCTACTTGTTGCAAGTAGTGAAAGTACCTTATCATGTAAAACTTATGGCTGGAGATGCCTCTGGTTCTATACTGTAAAAAGGGGCGGAGTTTGGGGGGAGGACAGTGAGAAGTGTCCAGAGTTTGGCCACAAGCCAGCTGATGGCCAGGAGCCTGCCCTGAGTCAGGGCCCCAAAGCAACAGGCCTGCCCTTGGCCTTGCCATCTGGCAGCGTAGCTGGGGACAGAGGTTCCTTTCTCATTCTTCCAGAGCTGAGCGATACACCACCCTGCCAGCCAGCCTGGTCAGCTGGGTGATTTCTATGGTCACCTTTCCAGTGACTTCTCCCAGCTTTACTTGTGTTGGGGCCTGGGCCCAAGTCGTCGCTGGTCCTGAGGCCCAGCATAATGAAGGAGGCACCTGGGGTCGGGGGGTGGGGGGGGATTGTGCTGAGGGAATGGGGGGACCCTGCGCGCCGCAGACAGGGCGATAGAGCAGACAGGCCATCTTCCCCCACAGATGCCCTTCGTGGAGACCACGTTTGGAGGAGTGTCCTCCGATCTGGACGGAGGAGAAGACACAGCCCAGACACAGATGAGTCTTGCCTCAGTGACCGCACCCATCTCTTTCATGTCTTCCAGGTTCCTGAGGCTATCCGCAAATGCCAGCGTGCTGGCATCACAGTCCGCATGGTGACTGGGGACAACATCAACACGGCCCGGGCTATCGCGGCCAAGTGCGGCATCATCCAGCCCGGGGAGGACTTCTTGTGCCTGGAGGGGAAGGAGTTCAACCGACGGATCCGCAATGAGAAAGGCGAGGTAGTTTCTGGCTCTGCTGACCTCCCTCCTCAGTCCGGGGTTCTGGCTGTGTCTCCCCCCACGTCTGCTCGGTACCCGCCCCCTCCCCGCCTTCAGGCTCTGCAGCATCTGTGTGCTTCCCCCTCCCAGATAGAACAGGAGCGTCTGGACAAGGTGTGGCCCAAGCTGAGGGTCCTCGCCCGGTCATCTCCCACTGACAAGCATACTCTGGTCAAAGGTAATGGAGCTCGCTCACTCCTGCTCACCCCTGTCCGTGCCCCTTCCTGAGCTGCCATGACGCAGGCTGGGTGTGGCCATCAGCCCCATGTGTGCTCTTCCCCCGGGCTCCCAAAGCCAAGCTCCAGGGCCTGCTGAGGAAGTGGGGTCCTGGGCTGTACACGTGTTGCGGTGTTGCTGCTGGACAAGCCCTCGCTGAACTTCAGTTTCCTCATCAGGAAAATGGGGATAATGATGGTGATGCCCTCAAAGGGCTGCCATGTCAGGGCTCACTCCTCTGCTTCTCTGGCTGATAGCATGAGTGGAAGACACCACTAGAGAATGGCCTCACGTTGTAACAGATAGGGAAACTGAGGCCCAGGAGAGGGAGACATTTCTCCAGGTCACAGAGTGCTTGACCTCTGACCCTTCATAGTTGACCAATGGCAACTTCACCACCTGCCTCCCACCCAGTCACACCAGCCTGTATCATTTCACTGGGGGATGAGCTAGGACAGGAGGAGGGGAGCAAAGCTGCCGGTCAAGGTACAAGAACTCGACCCTAAAGGCAACAAAAGGGCAGGGGATTGGGGCTGGTTGGCACAGTCACAATCCCGAAGGGTGTCCTGAGTCAACCAGTCCCCTGCACAGCCCCCAGACAGGAACCCACTCTGCATTCCAGGGATCATTGACAGCAGCACCGGCGAACAGCGGCAGGTGGTGGCCGTGACCGGGGACGGCACCAACGACGGGCCAGCCCTCAAAAAGGCAGATGTGGGCTTTGCCATGGTAAGCCACCCAGTGCCGGCCTGGCTCACCGCACCAGGCAGGGCCTTGTGCCTCCAAGGACGTTGGCTTTGTGCAGAAAGGTGGGGGCTGGCGTTACGCAGGTTGCCGAGTGCTGAAGTCTGTATGTCACATCCTAGCCACGTGGGCCTCCATGGGCTCATCTGGTCACAGGACACACGTGTGAGTTGTTTAAAGGCATTTGGTGTGGGGATGCCCAAGGTGACAGTGGGGCCTGAGGGGTGGGGGGGTGGGGCCTGTCAGCTGTGCACCTGTCTCGGCCACCGCCAGTGCCATCTCAGCGAACCTCAGCTCCAGGGGTGATGACTGGAGTCCCCAAATGAGCTTTTCCTCTGTGTTTCTCTCTGGCTGCTTGTACGGAGCTCAGTATTTCTATAAAACCCTGACCCCACTGCCCGGGTGGCTGGCCCTGGCACCATGGCATTCTGCAGCGAGCTTCGTCACTGAAGGCACAAACCGAGCAAGCCCCTTTCCCCACCTACCATGAAGGAGCCCCTTCACCCTGTCGCATTCAGGGTGGCCCACTGAGGGCAGACACCAGGGGCACAGGCCACTCCTTCTCAGAGCCCAGGTCCTAGAAGGGCACCAAGCCACAGCCCCAAGGCACTGTGAGAGCCAAGCTGAGCTGCACAGGACCTGGCCTCAGGGTGGCGGACAGGGTGTGCAGCTGTCCCTGCATCAGGGGCTGTGAGCAGCAGACACCTGCGCGGGCCGGCAGGACGTGTCCCTGCTCTGCCGACGGCATCCCCACCCAGGACTCGGGAGCCCCTTATATAGCAGGCGGCTCTGGCATGGTAAGACTGGACAGAAGACTGCTTGGTGGTCCCATGGTGGCAGCAGGGCCTCGCGCATGAGGCCATGGTGGTGGCCATGGCAGCAACACCCTCTCTGCTTATGAGCAAAGGCCCTTACCAGGCATGGGACAACCTGCCCACTCGTAGTACCAAGTCGCACAGGATGAACCAAGATGTGTTGGCAGCTGGCGGGGAGCCTCATGTGGAAGGGAAGCCAGACAGTAAGCCCGGGTGGGCTGGGTGGTCAAGGGGGCTGGGGAAGGAGCCCGTGGACACTGTGTGTGTGCCCCCCAGGGCATTGCAGGGACTGATGTGGCCAAGGAGGCCTCAGACATCATCCTGACCGATGACAACTTCACCAGCATCGTCAAGGCGGTCATGTGGGGCCGGAACGTCTACGACAGCATCTCCAAGTTTCTGCAGTTCCAGCTGACGGTCAACGTGGTGGCTGTGATCGTGGCCTTCACGGGGGCCTGCATTACTCAGGTGGGCACTGGGGACCGGGAGGCACGGGGACTGCAAGAGGCAGCTGGTTTCCCAGGCCCCGTCTGCCTCCTGCACCTGGGCCCCAGTGTGGAGAGCAGGCCCCAGAAGCCCCACTCCCGGGAGTTGTGGGGGCCAGGTGTTTTCTTTGTGGCAGATTTTTTTTTATGTGTATGTAAAAGTCACATACCAAAAACTTCATCATTTGAGAGTACACAGTTCAGTGGCATTCCGTACACACACACTGTGTGCGACCACTGCCTACGTCTAGTTTCAGAACATTTTCGTCACCCCTGAGAAGATCCCATGCCTGTTAGCACACACTCCCCACCCCTTCCTCCATTCCCTGGCAACCATGCATCTGCTTTCTGTCTTCACAGACTTGCCTATTCTGGACATTTCATATAAAGGGAGTCAAATAACATGTGGTCTTTCATGTCTGGCACCTTTTCAGTCAGCATGATGTTTCCAGGGTCCCTCCGTGTTATAGCCAGTATCGGTACTTCGTTCCTTTTGATGGCAAAATAGTTGTATGGAGAGAGCACGTTTCATTTGTCCCTTCCTCCATCAGCGGGCATCTGGGGCACTGTCACCTTTTGGGGAGTGTGACTGATGCTGCCGCGAGCATGCGCATATGAGTCTTGGTGTGGCCCTACGTCTTCATTTGTCTCAGGTGCGGAGCGAGGACTGGAGGTGCGGGCTGCGATGGGAACCCCGTATTTAGCCTTCCAGCAGTCTCATTGTCCCCAGTAGTGAGTGTCCAGAACTTGTCTCCCTCTGAAAGTTTCTTTAATTGACATAAAACCCACATAACACAAACTGCACCACAGTAGCCATCTGAAAGTGCACAATTCAGTGGCCTTTGGTGCGTTAGCAATGTTGTCCAACCACCACCTCCATCTCGTTCTACAACCTTCTTGTCACCTCTGTGCCCATGAAGCAGTCATCGCCCACTCACCCTGCCCCCAGCTCCTGACACCCACCCATCCGCTTTTTGTCTCTATGGATCTCTCAGTTCTGGAAGTTTCATAGCAATGGAATCACACAGTACATGGCCCTTAGTGTCTGCCTTCTGTGAGGCTGGTTTTTAACCAACCTGGAAGCGAGGAGAAGGAAAGTGCAGTGTGGAGTTCCTGCGTCTTCCTGCCCTTGGGTGTGGGAGGTCGGGAGAGTACCCATCAGTCAAGCCCTTTCCTCACGGTCTGGGCTAACACACGGGCTGTCAGTTTGGACCACACCTTCTAGATCGCTGCCACCAGGTGAGAAAAGGGAGGCTTGCAACATTTCCAGAGCAGGAATCCAAAAGCCCTCAAAAACTCGCTGCTAACCTTACCACAGGGATGGAGAGGTTACATTTTGATGGGAAGGTCAGATCTGCCACATTTCACTGCGGTGAATCCCCGTGAGGTTGCTCCCATGCTGAGCTTCTTCCCCCTGGAGTGGCCCCGTGTTAGGGCGACTGCCTCCTCTCCACAGGACTCTCCTCTCAAAGCCGTGCAAATGCTGTGGGTGAATTTGATCATGGACACATTTGCCTCTCTGGCCCTGGCGACAGAGCCACCCACTGAGTCACTGCTGCTACGGAAACCATACGGCCGGGACAAGCCCCTGATCTCCCGCACCATGATGAAGAACATCCTGGGCCACGCGGTCTACCAGCTCACCATCATCTTCACACTGCTGTTCGTCGGTAGGTTGGCCCTGGGGCGCCCTGCACCGCCGCCAGCCGTGCAGCTTCAGACCCTGTTTGCCAGTGGAAGGGACAGATGAGCACCTATGAACCAAATTTCCAGTGCGGACCCCTCCACCCTCACCTCCCCACTGCCCCTCTCTGTGCAGGCCCCACGGGGGTGCCACCCATCCATTCACTCACCCCATGACCATTTCTCCAGGCGACAGTGGACAGAGCACTGGGCCGGAGTCTATGGGAAGAGGGGGACCAGGAAAAAGAGGTGGAGGGACGGGCGGGGGGAGGGAAGAGGAGGGGTAGGCAAGGGAGAGACAGTAGAGGTGAGGCAGAGAAGGGAAGGCAGAGAAGAGGATGGAGGGGCAGAGGAAAGAAGGAAGGAGAAGGGGGAGAGAAGGAGGAAGGAGAGGGAGGAGGAAGAAGAAGGAGGTGGAAGAAGGGAGGGGGAGAGGGAGAGAGAAGGAAGAGGAGGGGAGAGGAGTACGTGTCAGGAAGTAAGAAGAAAGGGGCATTAAGAGAAGGCAGCTGTGGTGGGCGGTGGGGGGCAGGGAGAGCAGGCAAGTGCACGTGGCCCATAGCAGCTGAGCTGGCCTTGACCCTTCTTGGGCATTTAGAACCAGCTTGGCTCCGGCTCCATTTAGCAGTTTCCTTTATTTGGATCAGGGGTGGTGTTGTTGCTTTATCTGCTTGTGGCGTCTCTGCCTTATGTCAGAGCGCTGTACGAGTCACCAACACTGCCCCCCCCCCCCCCGGGCGCGGGGCAGAGGCAGGAGGGACAGTGTGTGGGGACCACAAATGTCACTATCGGGGGGTCCTCTCTCTGATTTCTTGGGAGCAGAAGCCTCTCACGGCCTGCCTGAGGGCCTACGCCTAGCTGCCCGGTCTTGGGGACAGGGCAGAAGGGTCCAGCACACCCCGTGGCCCGCGATTCCTCCCCCGCCCAGCCCCAGTCAACCCAGTGTGCACATTTTGTCTTCTTCAGTCATGACCCGAGGTTTCCGTGCCAGACCTCTGTTCCAGGGGTGAGCTCACGTTGTGGAGTGAGACCCGTTACTTTCCCTCCAAGTCCTTGTCACCACAGGGTTGGGGCTGCCCGTGGCCCCACCACAGACCCCCAGCACTCCTCAGGCGACACTGACTGGGAGCTGCATCCACTCGGGCTTCCGCCGCCCTCACGTGCCCCTTGGCTTGCAGGGGAGCTCTTCTTTGACATCGACAGTGGGAGGAACGCACCCCTGCACTCTCCACCATCAGAGCACTACACCATCATCTTTAACACCTTCGTCATGATGCAGCTTTTCAACGAGATCAATGCCCGCAAGATTCACGGCGAGCGAAACGTCTTCCACGGCATCTTCAGCAACCCCATCTTCTGCACCATCGTCCTGGGCACCTTTGCAATTCAGGTAGCGGGGGGGCCTCTGCACTCTGGCAGGAGACAGGGGAGCAGGGGACCACGCCCGCTGCTGGCCTCCCCATCCCCATTCACAGAACCGGAACCAGTTCCGCCCCTCCTGCTTTCCCAGCCCCCGTTGCCATGCCTGGTGACCCCATGCCCTCTGTGCTCATCTGCAGAACATTCACCTGCTGGCTTCCAGCCAGCCTTCCAGGGCCTTCCTCAGCACAAGCCTCCTCATAGCTCCCTCTGGGTCTGCCACTCATTTCCAGTGCTCAGTTCCTTGCTGGGGGACTATCATAGCTCTAGAAGTTTCCTTTGGAATGCTTTCTATCCCCAGTGCTGACCAAGCAACCTCTGCCTGCCTCCGTGCTGTGGACAGGCTGGTCAGTGAATGTTCAGGAGTCTGAGCATTCAAACATAGATAGAGTGAGGACAACAGGCCAGGATCGTTTGCTCAAAGGAGGGGGCCTGCCACCCCATGAGGGGACCAGCTGGGGAAGCGCCTGGGCGGCTGGGGACAGAGGGAGAGCAGGGAGCCTTTGCTGTGGAGTCTGGGGGAGAAACTGCAGTTGGGTGATGAGGCTGAGGACTCACGAGTATGACTAATTTCAGGGTTCTGGGGGGCATAGCGCTGCGTCTGGTTGTCTGGGCCGTGGCCTGGGTAATTAGGGCAGAAAGGATAGCACAGTAACTGAGCTGGTTGTGGTGTGGGCTCTGGATGGCTCGGTCTGTATTTTAAAAGCTCACCCCAGGGGCGCCTGGGGGACTCAGTCAGTTGAGCGTCTGACTTCAGCTCAGGTCATGGTCTCACAGTTCATGGGTTTGAGCCCCGCATCAGGCTCTGTGCTGACAGCTCAGAGCCTGGAGCCTGTTTCAGATTCTGTGTCTCCCTCTCTCTGACCCTCCCCTGCTCATGCTGTCTCTCTCTCTCACAGAAATAAATTTTTTTAAAAAAATTTAAAAAAAAAGCTCACCCCAAAAAGGAGGGCTCTTCCCTAGGAAGGGCCAGTTAGGCAGCAGGAGCCCCAGGCAAGGCTGGTTGGGCATGTCACTGGGGCACCCGGAACGAGGCATGTCCAGCACACGCATGAGGGGCCCATGGTAAAGCATCACGTTTACAGAAGCTGGAAATGTGGCTAATCAGCTGGGCCATGGCCAGAGGCCCATCTGCCTGGGGGATGCAACGCCCGTTTTCTCTCTGACTGGGGTGGCCTAGAGGGCAGAGTGGGCCCTGAGGGCCAGAGGAGGGGGCAGCAGTCGCCGCACCTGGCCGGGGCCTGCCAGCACACCTGCCTCCCTCCCACCCCACTCCTGCAGATCGTCATCGTCCAGTTCGGCGGAAAGCCCTTCAGCTGCTGCCCCCTGTCCACGGAGCAGTGGCTCTGGTGCCTGTTCGTTGGCGTTGGGGAGCTGGTCTGGGGACAGGTGAGTGTCTGCCTCGTCACCCTTCCCAGCCCCAACCCTTCCCTGTTTTGTCTACAAGAGCACCAGCACCGGACACAATGCCGGGGGGAGAGTGGCTCCTCAGAGCCCATGCTTAGGAAAGCATTCGTGTGTTCAGGGTGGGCAGCACCGCACAGCAGGGCTCGGGCCTGGGCCATGCCACAGCTCAGGCACAAGGCCACAGGCTGCAGTGTCAGTGGAGAGAAGGCAAAGGGCCATGGCTGGGATGTCACAAAGCCCCAGCAAAATCCCCCAGAATGCCCCTTTCCGTGATAAAAGCCCCAAATCGCCCCCTAATAATGGGTGGCTTGGAAAATGCTCACGGATGTGAAAACTAAACAACACCCTGTGAAATCCTCCAAGAGACAAAAGAAAGTGTCGAGGAAAATGAAGAAATATTTTGAGATGCTGGAACGCACAAGTTAGATACCTGAAGCCCTTGACAGTTAAAGACATGCACAGAGGGAGACTTACGGCACCCAATGATTATGTTAGGAAGCAACAGCCCACGCCACAGGCACACAAGAGGCTTCTGAAAGCATCGCTCTGCAGTTCTAAAATATTGGTGCAGGATCCACTTTGCCCTATGTCTTAGTCACCTCGGGCCACAAAGTGCCACAGCCTGGGGGGCTTAAATAGCAAGCGTTGTCCTCTCACATTTCTGGAAGCTGGAAGTCCGAGATCAAGGGTATGGAGGGCAGGGTCTGGGAGAGACCGGGAGTGAGCTTCCAGGTCCCTGGCCAGCAGGGTCATGAGGCAGTGTGTGGTTTGTCCCGTCACAATGACACGTGACGATGCACACAGTGGGCTGGGCGGCACCGCCTCAGGAGAAGCTTCCCTGAGCACTGGGGCCTAGGGACTTTAATGG
The DNA here is from genome assembly GCF_003009895.1 of Hyaena hyaena. Taxonomy (NCBI): domain Eukaryota; kingdom Metazoa; phylum Chordata; class Mammalia; order Carnivora; family Hyaenidae; genus Hyaena; species Hyaena hyaena. Next base: position 240,189 of record NW_024081437.1, read on the forward strand.
GGGTCAGTCCTATGGGCCCGGGGCTCCCGCATAGCTGACCTCACACCCTCAGTCTCTGCCCCCAAGATGTGAAGCCGGGGCCCCATCAGGAATCACGCTGTCAGCATAGACGGCCCAGCAGGGCCCTCAGGGAAACTGAGACCCTCTCATCAGGCAGGATGTGACAGAGGCCTAAGAGGTCCCCTCTCAGGAGCAGGGAGCCAAGGCAAGACCTCCCCCCGCTGGAAAACGCTCCCTCGCCCCCACAGCCTCCACGCCCTGCTCCCCAGGGACCGTTCCTGGTCAGAGGAAAGGGGCACTTGGCACCAAGCATGTAACCTTGGGGACCAGGAAAAGATGTCCCATCCCCCGATCGGCCCACAGGGAACAGGCATTTAGGAAACAATAGTGCATGATGCTAGAGTGCAAGGTCGTAGACACCAGCTGCAGCCTGCGTCAGAGGGAGGTGGGAGGTCTGGGTCCCTTCCCAGCCCCAGCAGACCTCCTACCCCGAAAGGACCGGCCACACTCTGACAGCTACTGTGCCTGCTACCCTTCACCTCTACCCCCCTCCCCCAGGTCATTGCCACTATCCCCACCAGCCAGCTCAAGTGCCTGAAGGAAGCAGGGCACGGGCCCGGCAAGGATGAGATGACCGACGAGGAGCTGGCCGAGGGGGAGGAAGAGATCGACCATGCCGAGCGGGAGCTCCGCAGAGGCCAGATCCTCTGGTTCCGGGGCCTCAATCGGATTCAGACGCAGGTAAGCCGCCGCGCCGCCCAGCTACTCTGGCTCTCCCACCTTGAGTGGGTGGCGAGCAAGCACGAGGCGGACAGTGAGATGCAGCCAAATGCTCCACCACTGAGCTGCAAGGCCTCAGAGTGAGCGAGATGAGCCCCACATCACCAGGGAAACCCTTGGGCCTTGCCACCGTCGCAACGGCCATCCCCGGGTGTGCCTGCCGGCTGTCATGGGGCTGACATGGCCCATCGGTGACACTTCCGTCAGAGCCCAGGCGGCTCCCCGCCCCCACCCCCCGTGCTGGCTGCAGGTGCCAGCTGAAGATGTGTGTTGTGATCAGTGGTTGTCTCTTTGGGGGGGGGACGGTGCGCAGGCCACCCGCTATCTGCATGGCCGCTAGGCCTTGCCTTATTCGCCGGAAGCAGCCTGGTGACAGGGAGGTGACATTCTTGGGAGGAGATAGATGCCCATTACAAAGAGTCTTTGGTGAGCTCACCGTGCATTGGGTTATATCGTGAATTCTATGGAAGCCGATTCTGGCCCCCGACTTGGTCCTTTCTCTTTGTCTCAATCTCTAAGTCTGAGAACTGGTGGGGCCCAAGGCCTCCATGAAGTCAAGTAGTCACAATGACCGCTCAGCCATGGGCGCTTTCGAGGCTTCATGAGACTCATCTGCCAGACCAACCCCTTCCCAGCTAGCCTTCTTGCCAGAATGTTCCGTACTCCCTCCTGCATCTTTCCTCACACTCACTTGTGATCGCACTGCAGCCTGGCCTCTGCCCTCAGTGTCCCAGACGCAGTTCTCACCAAGGTCTGTGCGACCTAGAGTGCCCAGAATTGGGCTGGCCCTCCGTCCGGCATCAAGGCTTCTTCCCAGCGCCCTCCCTGTGGCAGCTTGCTGTCCCTGCGTTTCACTGTCTGCTCCTCATGCTCGCTTGCCTGGCACCCCCACTTCCCTCTGAGACCTTGGTCCCAGCCTGCTGTGGCCTGCACAGACCTGGGGGCCCTGGAGCTGGCAGGGAAGGAAGGAAGAGAGCATGAGAGCTCACCCCCAGACCTTGGCCACCCTCAACTTCAGCCTCTCCTTCAGCCCTGTGGATACTGGCTCTTCTTGGCCAATTCCCCACTACCTGCTCCTTCCCTTTCAGCCTTCAGGCGACGACCCGGTGCTGGTCACTCCCCATCTCCTCCTCTGCCCAACCAGAAACCCCCAGAGTGCCATACCTCATCCAAGGTGTCCACAGTGGGCTTGGCACAGACCACAGTCCATGAGCCGATGTCCTTCCAACCCCTCAGCTCCCGGCAGATGGCTTTGTCACCTCCACCAAGCGAGTCAGAGCCCCAGAGCCGTCCCAGATGCTCTTCCCGTTTCCCCACACAGCCGGTGCATCAGCATGGCCCATCAGCTCAGCTCTGCCCCCCTTGAATGCACGTCCCCAATCCAGCCACTCCTGCCCCCCATCCTCCCGGCCTAGCCACTGACTGCCCACTGACTCCCTGCACCCCAGTGACACCTGTCACTCTCTGCCCCTCCTGTGCTTCCCAAAGCCCTGCCTCTGACCTTTCTCCATGTTCTGTCCAGGACCCCCAGCCCCCCTGCCCCTGACATAGTTCCAATAGCTTCTCCTCCTGGGGGTCCCACCAATGGGAAGGACACTAACATACTACCATACACTTAGCCCCGCCCTTCTCTGCATTCCTGCAGGGGTTGTGGGGGTCGGAGGGGAGCCTGGGCCTGGGGCATGGCTTCAGACCACACCTGTCCCCGGTGTCTGCCTCCAGCCTGTACACATCACTACAAGCTCATCCCAAAGAATCTTTCACGCACCTCACCCAAAGCCCCGCCCCCCTCCCCCCTCCCCCCCCCCCCCCCCCCCCCCCCCCCCCCCCCCCCCCCCCCCCCCCCCCCCCGGCAGCCGGTCTACCCTGCCCCCGGCCTGATGCTCCCAATACACACAGCTTGCCCGCTATTCCCATATAGTCCCCAGAAGTCTCACAGGGCTCAGCCTCAGGGCCCTCCACTTCTTTCCTCCCCAGGCCCCAGCCTCAGCTCCAGCCATAAGCTCTCAGCCTCCCGAGTGCTCCTCCCACCTTTGTTCAGCTAGCCCCTCCAATGCCCCCTCCACCACATGGCCCGTGTAGCCTCTCTTCTTGTCTTAAGGGTCAAGTTCAGAGTCCTGACTATGGCCTTCAGGCCCCTGCCTCTTGGCGTCACCCTACACACCCCATGTCCCTGTAACCCCTTCTGCTTTTCCAGATGTGCACTCACTGTGCTTCCAGGCCTCCCCAGCCGTCACTGTGCTCCCTCGGGGCCCCCCCCATCCTGCAGCAGCCCAGAGACCGCCACCCTCTCCCGCCTTCATAGCCCCTCACGTGCCCAGGGCACTGGGATCAGTGAGGAGCAGAATGCTCTAGAGGGAACTTTCCAAAGCTGCAGAGTCCTGGGCTGCCCGCAGGGCTGGGGATATTGTAGGGCTGGGTGAGGGGGCCCCAAATAAGTCCAATTTAAGGAGCTCCCCAGGGATACAAGGGGCTTCTCCAGTGGAGAAGCAGGAGTCCAGGTCTGTGGCTCATTCCTCTTTGCGCCCAAGTGCGCTGCAGAACCCGGAGCTAGCTTGAGCCCGACACGGTGGGGGTGTGCAGCAGCGCTCTGGCCAGCCCTTCCCTGGTCAGCCCGCTCACTTCTACTGGTGAGCCCGAGGTGGTGGCCGTGTTTCTAGCAGCTGAGACAGCCCCTGCTCGATCTGAGGCATTGGGGGCGGGGCGGGGGGAGGGGGGGGGAAGGCTCAGTGGTGCCTGGCCAGGTGTGTCTGTGTCATTGTGCGCCTGTGGGCTCTGAGGCCTGCCACCGCTGCCTGGCCAGTAGAGCCGGCCTCCTCAGTCAGAGTCTGGGAGTCACGGCCCGTGTAGACACTGACCAGTGAGGCCCCTACTTCAAACATGATGAAAGGGGGCCCAGAGAGAAGGGACGTGCCCAATGTCACCCAGTGACAGTCTCCCACCCCACCTTCCATCCCCTAGCATAGTCCTCTCCAGAGAGCCACTCACTCCCCCACAGAATTGTCACTTTGTCACATCAAATTTACCACCCTCCTCAAGAATGCTGAGCTGATAGGCTACTTTAGTTAACTTTATAAAAGCATCTGTTCTTTTTGATTCAAAATACCTGCTTGAAAAACAGAAATAAAGTGCCCCAGCTTGTAGGTACATCCCAAGCCAAGGGAACACGCTCTAGGTGGCTGGCCCTAGATTTCTGGATTTTGCAAACAATAGCGTTGCGGGGTTTGGAGGCTGGCACAGCTTTGTATGCAGCTGAGTGAAGGCATTTTGTAACCTGCTACCTGCTCTCACCGTCATTCCATACTAACATATTACTGCACCAGTTGGGGGGTCATTCTGGAATCAAAAAGAGTCCTTGAAAGCCAGAACATGGAGCTTTTCGAAGCATCCATGATGCGGTCCATTTCACATTCCATTATAAACCAACGCGAAGCTTCAGCAGTAACTGGGTTTTGGGGGGCAGGGGGCAAATTTTAGGTATTTTGATTGATACTGTCATCCCATCGGGACACCATGAGGAGAAGGGTCCAATCAGAGGCAGGAAAAGCATCTTTCCCTCGCCCTGTCGCCCTGGCTGCAGTAAGAGTGCGTCATGTCACGGGCCATCTTCCTTCAGGGTATTGGGGCACGCTAGACACTGTGCCAGCCCCCTGTGGCCACTTAGTGTGCATGACGCATGGGTCTCGGCCCTGGCAGTGAGGTCGCCCCGCTCACGAGTGCGGTGTGTTGGGGAGGAGGGAGCTCGGCGGCAGAGTACAGGACAAAAGTCTTTTCCTCCGTGCCTGGAGGGCTTGAAATGATGCACATCTTCACGTGTGTTGGGCTGAGGGAAGTGTGAGCCTCAAGCTGCCTTCTTCCAAGAGGCCTGGCCCCATGTCAGACTCCCTGCTGAGCCTAGCAGCCACCACAAAGCCACCACGGGACTTGGGTGTGGCACACGGCGGCCTGCTCTGGGCCCAGAGTAGGCAGCCAATGGGCTCCAGGCTCCAGAACTGTACATTTGCTTTGCCGCTCCAGTGAACTGTATGGCACTTTGCAGAAAGCAGGTCCACCTTCTAAAGCCAAAGATTTGCATGCACGCACACACACACACACACACACACACACCCGGCCTTCCCAAAGAGGCAACCCAAGGTGTGCCATGTTGGGGCCCTCCCAGCACGTAGGCACATGGTGTCCCCGTGCGGAAACATTCAGTGCAGCCACTCAGCCACAGGTCTGAGGTCTGAGTCACCCCCAGACCCACGTGCCATCAAAGACGGGGTCAGGAAGTCAGAAGACCCTAGGACTCTTAGTGAGTTCACCCCCTGGTTGTCATTTCCTGTAGACCCATGTCCCTTTTGACGCCCAGGAAGCTTCAGGGGAGAGGGGCAAATAAAAGCCGTCTTTGCTCCCGGGACCCCCCCAGTCTCTTTGCTGTCCCTCCTACCAGCCCTGTGGCTCTGTAGAAAGGAGTCTGACAAAGGAAAGCAAAAGCTTTTGCATTTTAAATCACTGAGGCTTCCCACAGGGGCACTGGCCTCAATCACTCTGATGAGGCTGCGGCTCGGGGCAGGGCAGGGCAGGCCAGCGCAGGCCAGCGAAGGCCCCTGTCCCCACGCCGTCTGAGCACTGCCACAGGGAGCCTTGTCCTAATGGGAGCAAAGTACTGCCAGACACAGGTATTTGTTAGCAAGCGGCTCGCAAAGAGCGCATGGTGGATGCAAATGGCTCTTTCAGCAGCGCTCGCAGTGCGCCCCCGACGGCTCGATGGCTCGTCCCCCGCCCTCCCGGTCTTCTGAGTGCTAATCATTTGCTCAGCAAACCCTCTCTTGGTGGATGACACGGAGGCCGGCCCCAGCCATGACCACGACCCTGTCAGAAGCACTGTCAGCTCCAAGGGCGCGGGGCGGCCTAGATGACGCCTCCCGTCACAGTGTGCACCCAGCGTGGCCCCTGTCCTCACCCAACCCCACCCCCGTGCGGTAGCCGGGACAGCAGTGCAAGCCAAACTTTATCTCATTTTCTCTCCCACAGATGGAGGTAGTGAGTACCTTCAAGAGAAGCGGTTCATTTCAGGGTGCTGTGCGCCGGCGGTCTTCAGTCCTCAGCCAGCTCCATGACGTAACCAATCTTTCTACCCCTACTCACGTAATTCTCTCTGCTGCCAATCCCACCAGTGCCGCTGGGAGTGAGTCTTGAGTCCCCTTTTCTCTCATAAATGGCATCTCTGGGGGAGAAAAAGCCTCCCCGACTCTTCCTTCTCTCTTTTCCAGTCTTGCATCCTCTGCTCACCGTGGCTTTTCCGCTCTTTCTTCACTGCCCTGTCCAGTCCTTCCCGCCCAGACGGTGTGCCTCTCCAGAGCCATGGCCTCTTATGAAATGTACTGAACCCATGGCACTGCCGGACCTTCTGTTCTTTTCTTTGTTTGGTTGTTTGGTTTTCATTCCTTCTGTCATTGGTTTCCTTTTCTTGAACTTGTCCGCATCTGCCAATAGTTCTTCACGAACTTGGGCCGCTTCTCGTGGTGTCTGGTGGCAGGATGGGGCCTCAGTCAGTGCTCTGTGGGGCCGCAAAAGGGAGGCATGCGGGCTCAGGGCTGCCTTGCGGGGCTGGAGGGGAGGGCGAGTGCCTTCCTGGCATCGTTCGCAACGCAATAATCTGGCCCACCTACTTGGGACTGAACTGACAGCTTCCAGAACTCTCCTGGAGGTGGTTGCCAAAGGCAGTAGACGCGATGTGGGCTTCAGGGGACCGCTGTCACGTGTCCTCAGGTGCTACCTGCCCTGTAGGCCTCTGCTCTGAGCCAGCGGGAGTAGAGGTGTCTGAGGTGCTCCTCAAACAGGAGTCCTCCTCACACCCCCAGCCTGCGCTCTGCCACATTTCCATTTGTTCCCAAAGCACCTTTGCTCTTTCCAAACAGGCGTCAGGATTGGAAGGTCTTAACATGATCTGGTCCATATTCTCTCTCCTCCTTCCTCCAAGAAGCTGGGACATAGATTCCTTCCTACATGTTCCAGTGGAAACCTCCCACCATGTTAGTCATATTTTAAAGAGAACCCAGGGACTGTCGTAAAGAGGTAGAAACCTCTGTGTTTGCTCACCTCGTTTTACAAAGACAAAGGGAAAGCTCTTAGACCCCACCGCCCCACGGTTCCCTAATGAGAGAGAACGCAGGGAACGTTGTGGGCTCCCTGCTCCCTCCCACGGCCACCTGCTTCTGTAACAAACTCGACATTTCAAAATCCAAGCAGTAAACCTTCCAGTATGAGCCCAGAGCCCCTGCTGAGATGGTTCGATGCTACCTCTTTCCTTTCCTTCCAGTGAAACCTGGCAATTCTCACCTACGTGAACACATCACTTCCCCACAGACGGGAGCTGTTAACCATACCTTTTTCCCTCACCAGACTCTGGGATTTTCTTTTTGCTTGATTTCTTCTCTTTCCCTTTTTCCTTTTGTCTTTTCTTTTTTTTTTTTTCTTTTTGTATTTTCTTCCCCTTTTTTTTCTTTTTTTCTTTCTTTCTTTCTTTCTTTCTTTCTTTCTTTCTTTCTTTCTTTCTTTCTTTTTTTAGGAACTGGTGAGAGGTCCCCAGTGGGGGGGCATCCCTCCTCTTGTTCACACTGTCGTTTCAGGCCACTCTGCCCTTTAAGGAAGGGATGTGGGCCGCACCAGTCCCCGCTGGACCACACTGTCCCCTTCGGAGACAGCATGTACGCGCGTGCACACACCTCCCCCCTCAAACCACAGTCCACACACACCTCCAGCTCCCTTGCACACTCCCTGGGCCCCCCACCCGGGCCACAGATATTGGCCAACAGCCATCAGAGACAAGGCTGGAAAGCTCCAGGCCCACCCAGACAAGTCTTCAGGGGGCTCAGTACTGTCAACTGAGGACAGAAACGGTACACAGCCCCCCGGGGGCGTGCCAGCCAGGGTGCGCCTGAGACAGGGGCACATTCCTTCCTGGAAATGAAGGGACAAGAGGTGGTGTGGGTGTGCCGAAGGGGCACATACTGACCTGCCCCTGTCCCTCCCTCTCCCTTGACTTTTTCCACATGTTTCTTTGCCATCTCTCTCTGCGCTTCCTCTCTGTCTGTCTGTCTGTCTGTCTGTCCATCTGTCTGTTGACTTGAGGTGGAAGAGGCAGCTGACACAGCCCCCACTCCTCACGCCCCTCAGGCCTTCTCCACGCCTACGGCCTTGTTCCACTCCGGGGCCAGCCTGGGCCTCCCCTCCGGGACCCTGGCGAGGCCTGCCGTCTCTTGGCTCCCTCCGGACTCCTTGGGCTTCCTCCCTGGCGGTAGCTTCTGTCTCTCCTCTTCCTAGCACCTTCCTTCCTTCTGCAGCCGTCTATCACCCCTGTCTTCCCCGTTCTGGGAGCCCAGCAGTCCGGGTAAGAACCGTGTGAGAGACACCAGCCCTCCCACTGGCCACCAGCTACTCCAGGGGGATCTAACTAGTGCCTGGCCGAAATAAAAGGGGGAGCCACTGTCCTTTCCACACCACATGCTGCTTGGTGAGGAACAGGTAACGGGGCCGCAGGGAGAGCTGAGCACGTCCCGCCCAAGGAGGGTGCTGGTGTGATAGCAAGGGGATCCCAGTGTCCCAGCCCACACGGGCCAGCCCAGAAGGCTCATCCCAATTGGGCAGCAGCACCTCAGAAAGGACCCCACTGTGGAGGAAGATGCTGGCTGGAGGACCAGGCAACACCAGGGGACGTGCCTTCTTCTGGAAGCCGCCATCCAACACCATTTCCTGCCGTCATCTCTGTGTGGCAGATTGGTTTGGAACTCTGTGAGGATCTAGAGAAATCATTAAGCCCAGCACCCTCATTGTACAAATCAGGGGAAGGCCTGGTGGCCGCAGTGAAAAAAATGACCAAACACAGGCCCTCACCGTCTCTTGGAAGCTCCCAGAAGGAAGGCAGGGCCCAGACCACAGCGGAGCCCCTAGCCTCGCATTGTAGAAGGTGCAGGGGTCACAGGCCACGGGGTTTTCCCAAGGAGAGCCCGAGCTCTGACAGGAGATCTCCTCTCCCCTTCACCCACCACCCGGCCAGTCCAGCCCTCATCCACAGGCTGGAGCAAGTGTCTCGGGCACACCAAGGCCTCTGGTCTGACAACACTCCACTGAGAACCCGAGGCTCTCCGGGCGGAAGGCCCAGGGCAGGGTGTGTACAAGGAGCCCGAGGGCCACAGTGATAGGTGACAATGCTCACCAACACGAGTCCCGGCACATGGCACCAATCCAAGAGGTGGCCAGAGACTGTCTCTGGAGCCAAAAGGAAAGGAGAGCCCCTAGAAGGGTGACCAGGGAGGGTTAGAGATGCAGAGACCCTTGGGGCTCAGCACACCTCCACCCGCACCCACTCAACCTTCTAGCCAACCTCTGACTCCCCCTCCCAGGCTTCCCACACCCAGCCCCGCTCCCTGAGCGACACACAATGACCTCCGAGCTCCAGGGTGGTCCGGACTGCCCCCTCCCTGCTCACTCGGCCATTTCATTCTCAACCTGGGGTGTGGCACCTGTCCCCCATGGCCGCCACCTCATTTGACAGGACCTCAGCTGCGGCCTGGAGGCCAGCCCTTGTGAGCGACTCCAGAGAGCGCATTTGTTAATAACCGCTTTCAGTCTTATGGAAACCAACAGGGAGGGAAGTCCTATCCCCCACTGGGACGCCAGCCACCCCGGCTCCTCCCGAGTCACACGCTCACACACTAATGCGTCACTCCCCTGGCTGCACGTGAGGGTTCACAGCCCTGGCCCCAGATGGTATATGGGGTTCACCCGCATTTACTACTGAGCAGCAAGCTGGGTGCCGGACAGCTGACTGCAAGTGTGAGCAGAGACACATAGACACACCCCTGCCCTCCCTCCGCAGCCACACTTCCCAAGGCTCCATGGAAAGCTCCACTTTCCAAAGTTTCCATGGTGTCCCCAATGGCTCCCCCATCTCATCAGGCACCCGAGCCCAGCCCGCGCCTCCGCGCCCCCCCCCCCCGCCTTGCCCACAGCAGCACTGGGCCTCATGACACGGCTCCTGACCCAGCTGGGCAAAAAGCGCGGAGGCAGGCAGTGAGTTTGGTCACACGTGGCCTGAAGAGCTCCCTCAGGGCTCTAGTTCAGATGAACTGTGGCAGAAAGAGATCATAGCAGTTGCTTTAGTTTAATTGCCTTTTGCAACATGAAAGCCTTGCATCCAACTTGGCAATGGCAATGCCAGGTAAGCCCCCACGGTTTCCTTGGACACACCCTTCTGAGGCCTGAGGCACCAAGCTCATCACACACGGGGAGGGCAGCAGCGCCCAGAGTTAAGCCAGCCCCATAGAGGAAGGAGCCCTGCAAAGCGAAAGCAGTCTCATCTGCTGGAGTTTGCTCCTTTCTCAGGAAACCCGTTCATTTTAAGCCAAGTCTCTCCCCTTGGGTTTCTGGGACCAGTGTAGTGGTATTTCTTCCCAGCCATCTGACAGCGTTGTTTCCACACTACGGACCGTGTCGCCCTGTCCCGCCCGAGCCCTTCCTGCAACCATGGGCCCTACCCCCGGGAAGGACCTTCCAGGCAGTCCCTAAAGTACATGGCAGCTCGCAGCCGAAGGCAGACCCCAGGACCCCTACTTTTAGGCCCTCCCCTGTAGGCACCTCCAGGATGACTCCCATGGCCGGGAAGGAGGGCCCCGGGAGCTCAGGAGACTTCTTTGAGGCCCTGCAGCTGAGAGGCAGGGCCCACCCCCCGCAAGGCATGGGACTCATTGTGCCCAGGTTAGTTGAGTGTCGCGGCATGTGGACATCAGCGGTGTGAATCTGGACTCTGCCGGTCCTGGGCGCGGATGCGTGCACACAGGATGGGAGGCAGGTTCGCGAAAGTTGCCAGCCGCTAGCAATTCTGACTCGCCAACGTACCCAAAGCCCTGTCTTTGGTTTGGAGTTCAATCCGTCCGTGCAAGGGCCGGCTCTGGAGTTTGCATTTTCACATTGCCTAATCCCTTGGTGAGGAGAGGGAACCTTCCTCTTTAGCCGTGGGCATGTCGCCCCCCCCCCCTTTGTGTCACTTTCCAGGCACAATTCACCCTCGTGCCTACAGGGATGGCTTGGGACCTGGGAACCCCAAAGCTCCGGGAAAGGAGTTTCCCTGGCTCTCCCCAGCTGCTATGTTCAGAATTTGCTGTAAACCCAAAGCCTGAATGCCGGGAGAGCAGCAAGTCCCCTCCCTCCCACAGAAAGTTCTGGATTAGTGGCTGGTACAGAGACAGCCACGCCCATCAAGCATGCGGTGGGCAGGGGGGAGGGAAGGAGGAGGCTTTGCGGAAGCAGCAGCGAGACACGGAAGTGGCGGGCGGAGAGGACCTCCCCATCCAGGGCCTGCTGGTGTCCCTCAGCACAGGGGAGAAAAGGCCAGAAGGCTGTGGAACACAGTTTCTGTTGTTACTGTTGTCATCATTGTTCTGGAGCTTTTGCTTTTATTTTTCCCTTCTCTTCTTTTCTTTTCATTCCCTTTTTGCATTTCTTTAATGAGGTGGGTGTTCCCTCAGTCCTTCCCTCCCCTCCCTGTTTTCACATCCTTACTCTACCCCCATCACCACCTGCATTGCAAACTTCCGTGATTGAAGGTCAAAACAAAAGCGGAGTCCATCCACTTTCACCCACCTTCAGCCTTGACCTTCAGCCCCTCTGCTCACCCCAAGCATCCATCAGTAGCACAGCGCTGTTGCAGAGTCTGACATAAGTATCCCTCCTGCTTTGGCTCCATGTGGCTGGCGTGGTGCTGGGAGTTTGGACCACCGCCCACCCTGTCCCCACTAACGGGGCCCAGGGTTCAGGTGAAGGCAGGCCAGTGCTTACGTGTGGGGGCGAGCGGGAGACAGCAAGGAACAAACAGAGAAGTAAGCTTATGCGAAGTGTCCGGCACAGCTTCTAGAAGGGTGGATGTGTGAGCCGAGTTCTGAATTAGGAGGAAAAGCCAGCATGGGACAGTCTGGCAGCAGGGGCAGGGGAAAGGCCAGGTGTAATGGCTCTGGAGAGGCCTTGCAGCAGCCGCCCACTCACTGGGCCCTTGCTGGGTGTAGGCACCGTGCTGGGTGTTGGGAGCCGGGGAGGTCTGTGAATCAGATGGAGCCCTGTCTTCAGGGGGCTGTGGAAAGGGGACGGAGGAGAGAATAATAGGTGGCAGTGGAAGGCGAGCCATTCAGGGTTGCTGAGGGAGATGGGCTGCTTGAGCCCATCAGCAAGAAAGGAAGTGAGGGGGAGCCTTGAGGCTCCGAGAAGAGAAGAGCGTGCGCGCGGGTGCACAGGCCCCGAGGCAAGGGTGTGCCGGTATTCTTCCAAGAAGAGCCAAGAAGCTGAGGCTGGAGACTGAAAAGAAGGATGAGCAAGGAAACGGCCTGAGGCAGGCCTTGACTTGGCAGGACTCGGGCTACTGAAGGCTTTAGACCAGTGGACGATGTGAGTTGTGCTGGCTTTTATTTGAAAAGATTTCTTGGGCTGCCATACCGAGAATAGGCTAGAGAGATCAAGGGCAGTAGCGAGAAGACCAGGGAGGAGGCATGGGACAGGGGTGAAGCTAAAGTAGCAGCCGGAGTCCTGAGTCTGGAGGTGGGGGCGTGGCACACATTGGAAGACAGATGTTACTTGAGGCCACGGCAGATTCAAACACCTAGGAAATGTGTGGGTGGAGATGAAGAAGAGAAAAGGTCCAAAAATGAGCCCTGGGGCCCCCAGATGTGTGGGGACTGAGGGAGGACGGAGACGCTGCAGACCCGTGTCCATCCAGAAAGCAGGGCTGTGGCACGGGGAGCACTGAGTGCCCAGCCGGGGAGGTCCCTGGGGAGCAGGGCCAGCATGTACAGGGGACTGCAGTGCCCAGAGAGGGTCTCTTTTAAGAGAAGACAAATGAGTAGGCTAGGCAAGGGGGCAGGCAACATCCTGGGGGGGGTGCCGGGGCCAGGGTGGGGCCCCCGGGCAGTGCACGAAGAAGCACAGCTGCCTCTCCGACGACAGGAAATGGGGGCGGGGGGGGGGGGGGGGGGGGCATGGCGGTCTCGGTTGGGGTGAGACAGGAAGCTACCGGGAGAGCCCTGCAGCCCCAGCCCGACCTGATCCTCCTCAGCCTTCCCAGACACCTTGGCTGTAACCCTAGGAGTCAAGGTAACTGGAAAGTGCTTTCGTGTCTTTTCCTTTCAAATTAACCTACAGCAAAATGGAGTTTTGGGGGGTTCAGTTCCGTGAATCCCCGCACTGCACAGAGTGGAACCAGAGCAGCTCCTTCACCTGCTGGGATGTTCGGGGTCCCCACAGCAGCTAGGCTGGGGCGGGCAGGGCCCCACTCGACAGTCAGAGATGATGGAGGCTGCAAGGCACCGCAGGGATATCGGCACAAAGGCAAGAGCCAGGGAGACATCAGCAGACCAGGCAGCCAGGGTCTCTGCCCTTGGGGGTTGTGAGTCCCAAGGGGCCTCCAGGGCCCTGCAGATACGGCGACAGCAGTGGAGGTAGAGGGGCCTCCATCGTGAAGAGGCTGGAGGACTAGGGCCCTTGGGGCGTGCTGATGTGTGACACTGGGGTCAGGGGGCAAGGTGCCTCTGTGCTTGGCGGGAGCCCTGCACGACACCCGGAAGACCCGGGCTGACAGGGCCGAGGCCACGGGTCCTCCCGAGCCTCCTTCAAGCTGATAGAGCCCTCGGCTGGGAAGGGGTGCATGCTGGCTGCAGACATAGGCACGGGTGCTACAAAGTGTGGATGTGGTGTCACCGCAGTGTGTGCCTTGTCGGTGGCAGTGACAGTCTTGAGGGTGGCAAGATCCCCTTGGGAGCGGTAGAGATGGAGAGGTGACCTGAAGGACCCCATCCTGGGCCGCTAGGACGGTCCCAGGTTGGGAGAGTAGCTGGAAGAGGCCTGAGGGGAAGGGTGTTGTTTCCGCTCAGCCTTGGTCACTCTTCTGCTGGGACATCCCGAACTGGGCTGTGGGGACGTTGTCAGGCTCCCGTGTGTGAGCTCGGGTCTCTAGGGCAGGCCTCTCTTCGAAACTGCCGGCACTCACCCAACCAGTGTCCCGGGAAGTGACTGTGCTCTTCCGTGCTGGGTGGCCTAAAAACACCCCATCGTAACACCAATACCGGCGGGGAAGTGGGGCCTGTGGGAAGGCCAGACGGGAGCCCCAGGAGTCCCCACCGTGCGCTTGCGCGAGAGGCCCTGGCACTCCCAGTTGGTGACTGTGTGACTGCTCTGTGCCGTGCTCTGTTGATAGGTGACAGACAAGGCTAGTGACGGGACAGTCATTAAAGTGCAGGGAGACCTGAGAAGGGTGTCAGCAGGGCTCTGGCCTGATCACGTGATCCAGATCCAAGTGAGGCGACAGCTCAGCTAGAGGAAAGGGTGTCGTGCAGGCCATCAGCTCCTTACTGGGAAATTTAGCACAAAGGCCCCCAGGGTCAAGGGCAGTGGGATCCAGCTTACTCTCCTTTCTCCGCCACTGCCACCATGTAGCCGCCACAACAAATGTCCCAGTAGCTCTCCCCCAGTTCTGGAAAGGCCCAAATAATGAGGCCACATCTGCAGTGACTCCGAAAAGTGAAATCTAGTTGTTTTCATCAGAAATGTCAAATGATGATCACCTCAATTTCCGTGTTACCCCTTTCTCAGAAGCCCATCTGGGGGAATTAAGGAACTGAGTGCAAAGAGTTGGACATCTGTCATCCAGAAGCTGTGACTTCACCAAATTCAAAGAAAATCCTACCCAGACTTAAGATTTGGAGTTAGAAAATTCCAATTTTATGGAGCTTTTTGGCTAATTATTTTTGCCCTGAAGTGACTGAGGTTCAACTGGTTTAAGTTGATTTCAGTTGTGCATGTGCACCAGTCCTGCGTTGTGCAGTGATAGTCCTGCGTTCCAGACGCTGGAGGGTTGAGAGACTCATTGTCAGCGGTGTGGTTCATGGTCTAAACTAGGGGGCAGCAAACTTCTATAAAGGACCCGAGAGTAGTTATTTTTAGCCTTGCAAGCCAGGTCTCTGTGACAACTCCCCAGCTCTGCCCTACAATGTTGAAGACGGCCACAACCCATGCAGAAATGAATGGGCATGGTTGTGAGCCAGGAAAATTTTATTTGTGAAAGCAAACCGAGGGCAGTGTTAGCCCTTGGGCCACAGGTTGCCATAGGGAGCCGGCTCTCCATCTCAGCACAAGGCCAGTTGGCTTGTGCGGGGCCCTGCAGAGGCCTTCCCTCCACCCAGCAGAGGTCCACTCTGGCTTCTAGAACCAAGATGGAGCCTGGGGGAGGGGGGGTCCAGGGAGGGAACAAAGAGAGGCAACAGCTCTGTGGCTCATAAACCTGACGACGTTTGAGCACGCATCTAAGTGCAGGTGGGACTGAAGAGACGAGGGGTAATTCGGGAGCACGATCCTGTGGGAGGTGCCTGAGCCCAGCTGGGGCCGAGGGCCACCGTAGCCGAGGATTGGGGCATCGGGGGCCGCCTTCGCTGTGGAGAGTTATGCTGATCTGAGGTCTGCAAATGCCAGAGGAGCAGCCAGGAACAGGACGTAGAAGAGGCCGAGTGGAGGCAGAACATGGCGGATTCCAGTGACTACAAGTTACTGGCTTGGAAGGTGAAGAGGGGAGGAGGCGAGCACAGGCCGCAAGCAGCGCCAGCCTGTGAAGTGCCTCCTCGGAGGGCAGGAGACACGCAGCCAGAAGACTCCTAGGAGGGAACCGACAACCCAACCAGACGCACCAGACGCAGGCCTGGAGCGTTGTAGGGAGGCTTGAGGAACCATCTTGGTGGGTCAGAGCGTCCAAGCAGGAGAGGCTTGGCGGGTGCAGATCACAAGCGGGGCCATTTTGTCTCTCGGATGCCTGCGGGTGGGGGAGCAGCAAGCTGTCAGGCCTGGAGCTCTGAGGAGAGGCCTGGGCCCCAGTCTCTGACTGTAGCCAGATGAGTCCCGGGCGAGGAGGTGGGCCTGGGTGGATGAACAGAGAGGAGGGCCCGCGCCGGGATGGGCTCTCGGGCACCACAGGACGGGGGAAGGGGGAGTGGAGGAGACAGGGTCAGAGCAGTCAGGGAGGTAGGGGGAGGGCCATGCGGTAGCAGCGGCCGGGAAAGCAGGAGGGCTTTCCAGAGAGAGGGGCAGTCAGCTGTGTCGGGCGGCCGTGAGAGGTCAAATAAGATGGAGATACGGAAGAGGCCACTGCATTTAGCAGCAGGAAAACTGATGGCCACACGGGTCCTGGCGCGGTTGCTGCTGGGAACAGACACCAGAGCTGGCAGGACAGAGAAGAGATCCATAGAGAAGCCAGGGAGGGAGACCCGTTCGAGGAAAGCTGGCAACGTGGCCACAGGCTGGGGACTTTCTCTTCCCAGAAAGCTCTTGAGAACTTCCTGGGAAGAGAAAGTGCAGAGTCCACTCTGTACCATTCTCCCTTTTTTGAATCATGTTTTTGTTCTACCAAGTTGGAATTCAGATTTGTCAGAGGGCCCGGGGGCTCCCTAAGCAGTCCGTCCCCCTCCCGGAGCTGGGAAAGGGCGGCTAAAGCTAAGAGTCCCATGCATTTATCACTCTTGAGTTCCAAACTACTGCATAGGTCAGTGTAGCGAAAGCTACTGCACTTTGTCCTGCATACGGGTCAGCTGATGAGGCCTAGACCCAAACCTGACCCCTTCCCGCAACCCCGCAGAGCTGCCCCAGTTGTCCCAATGGATGACCATGTGTCAGCGGTGACCTTGTGCTCCTGGTGTGGGTGGAACTTGCCAGCATTACCCAGCCATTGACTGTCTCCCTTCCTTCCCTCCCTCCTTCCCTCCTTCTCTCCCTCCTTCCTTCCTTCCTTCCTTCCTTCCTTCCTTCCTTCCTTCCTTCCCTCCTTCCCTCCCTCCTTCCCTCCTTCTCTCCCTCCTTCCTTCCTTCCTTCCTTCTCTCCCTCCTTCCTTCCTTCTTTCCTTCCTTTGTTCCCTCTATACTTCCTTCCTTCCCTCCTTCATTCCTTCTTTCCTTTGTTCCCTCCCTCCCTTCCCTCCTTCCTTCCTTCCTTCCTTCCCTCCTTCCTTCCTTCTTTCCTTCCTTTGTTCCCTCTATCCTTCCTTCCTTCCCTCCTTCATTCCTTCTTTCCTTTGTTCCCTCCCTCCCTCCCTTCCTCCCTCCCTTCCTTCCTCCCTTCCTTCCTCCCTTCCTTCCCTTCCTTCCTTCCTTCCTTCTTTCCTTCCTTTGTTCCCTCCCTCCTTACTTCCTTCCTTCGTTCCCTGCCTCATTCCCTCCTTCCTCCACTCCTTCCTTCCTCCCCTCCTCCTTTCTTTCCGTCTTTTCACCTTCCCTCTCTTCCTGCTCCCACCTTGGGCCCCTGTCCTTGCACCTCCCGCTCCAGATCCGGGTGGTGAAAGCGTTCCGTAGCTCGCTCTATGAAGGCCTGGAGAAACCGGAATCCAAGACCTCCATCCATAACTTCATGGCGACGCCCGAGTTTCTGATCAATGACTACACCCACAACATCCCACTCATCGATGACACGGACGTGGACGAGAACGAGGAGCGCCTGCGGGCCCCCCCGCCCCCGTCCCCCAACCAGAACAACAACGCCATAGACAGCGGCATCTACCTGACCACGCACGGCACCAAGTCAGCTACCTCGTCAGTGTTTTCTTCCAGACCTGGGAGCCCGCTCCACAGCGTGGAGACGTCCCTCTAGGGGACCTGCTCTCAGCACGCGCACACCGCACGCACGCGCACTCGGGCGGGATGGCGCAGGCCTGCAAGGAGAGCACGGCCAAGGCTGCTGAAGATGGTGCTCGGACGGCGCTTGTGAGAAGCTGATCCATCCAACGCTTCTTACCCGGGACTGAAGAGTCACAGGGAGAAACTAGAGAGTGACAAGAGCTGGGTTTCCCTTTTTTCTATCGGAGCATTTTTTTAAACGAACACTACGATTCTACCAGATGTTCGCTGTTTGGGCTGTGCGGCGGGGCAGGGGCCGGTTGCGGTCCAGTGGGAGCTGCGCAGCACCCGCTGGAGAGCAATTGGATCAATCGGTTCATTCAAAAAGAGCGCTGCTTCACAGGCCCGGGAAGGACGCCCCGCCCGGACAGCCCAACGCGGGCAGCCGCCTGCCTGCGGATGTACCTGCACCACCACCAAGCGCCGCTTCCCCAGGACACATGTGCAGTCCGTACGTGTGCGTGCGTGCATAGATATGAGCGTGCGTATACGCATATACGTACCTATATGACCAGATGCATATTTAAAGAATAAGGAGCTATTTATCAGCATGATATTTCCATTCCTCTTATCGGCTGTTTTCATTTTGAAATCTCATTATTTATTGTGGCGGGTTGTTTTTTTTTTTCAGGGAACTAGACTGCAAGAATATCTTTTTGGTTGCTTGCCCCCCTTCCCCCCCCCCGCTGCCCCCCACTTTCTGCCCAGCCTCCGTTCTCCATCCCAGACCTTCCTCCCCTCACAGTTCCCGCGGATGTTGCTGTTGGGATTCCTGGGAAGGTCGGGGACAGAGACATGACGCTGGAGCGGTTATAATGGGAACATTTGCACTTTGAGACCCCTGCCTATAGAAAGGGGGGAAAACCCTTTCAATGGAATTTTTTATTTAAAAGGAAAATACCAAAGTATTGATGAGATACTCTCCAGGATGAGATTATCCCTTCCAGTGGGTGGAAAGGGGAATTTTGCTTTCAGCTTCCTTTCATTTCAACTCCAAGTCCTGGATTCTGGCTGGTGAGCTTTCTTTGTCCGCACCCCAACTTCAACAGCATGAAACACCATCCCCTGCCTCGCTGATGCCTTGGGAGAACCCAGAATTCCTGGAGCAGCCCCAGGAGAGCCAGGGCCAGAGGTGGGGGCTGGGGACAGCATCAAGAGTCAGGCAGAAAGTGGCAGACGAAGAGGTACCATCACAACCGAAGATATAACCACAACCAGGAAGTTGTGCTGAGGTGTCTGTCAAGTCTTCCGATCCAGATCAAGGACATTCAAGGACAACTATGACCCGCAAAGGCATGGATTATGCATCTGCAGCCACCTACGGTGACGTGCGGGAAGCAGATGCAAGAGCAAACACCCTGGGAGCAATGACACCTCGTTGCTGTCTCGCCGATCACACTTGGGGCTGTCTCACCGATCACACTTGGGGCTCTCTCTCACAAGCGGGGAAGGCTGAGGAGGCCAGCTTTGCCATGCCGGCTGAGCACCCGTCTGCAGGTGGGAGAGCTGGGCCTGGGCTCCCCAGACGGTTCCCTCGGGAGCCTCTCCTTGCAGTGATGGCACACCTCGTGCCAAGCCTCAGTTTCCCCTGAATGCACACTGACCACGGAGGGAAGTGCAGAAAAAGCAGAGGTCCCTTTACCTTTCGATTTCATGCGTCTCTCATCTTGCAGAGAGGCAGTTCAGGTACGCGTGCCTGTCACTTGGGCTTGGGGCTGAGCTGCTGAGGGCCATACTCGAGCTGAGAGATGCGGGAAGGAATGGGAACTGCAGGTGTGGACGGGCGGCAAGGCCGGCTCGCATCATGTGCCCTGTCCTACACCCACTGGCAGGGGAGTCGTCTCGACTGCACCTGCATCTGTGAACACCCAGCTTGACATCCAAAACATGCTCAGTTCCCACTGCTAACAGGAACGCCACGTCACCCCTGAGTGGGGGTAGTCAAATCTTGGGCAAAGGAATTTCAGTTAGAAAAGAAAATCCCACTTAAAATGCCAGCTACAGATAACTTAAAGCCATCCCTTTATTCCAAAGGGCACATTGAGAATGTTACCCATTTGTAAATTGTTCCCTAATGTCCTTGTTTAAACAACAACAAAAAGGGCAACTCAATTTGTTGAGGGTCTATGTGTTCTTAAACTAGAAATAAAATTGGAAATATTTCAATTGAAGAAGATAAGCTACAACACTCTGCTCACAGGCTTCTTTTCATTCTCTGTTATAGACACATCAGTGGAACTAATGGTCAATATAGATTTCAAAAAACCCTCACTGCTGCTGTACAAAGTTGCCTACTGTACGTGTCGATTGTTTAGTCCCTAGGTTGCCTTTTCCGGGTGTGGGGTTCGGAAAAGGGGCGCCGTGACCTCGGATTGTTGCTCTGCTTTCTGTACAGTCTTCAGGCCGGGGGACCTGTCACATCAGGAAGCCCCTCTCTATAAAGCGTATTATACGGAATGGCTTGGTCAACTGTGTTCAGTTCTTAAATACGTTTTACATTTTTATCTGCCTGTTATAAAGATGAACAAAAATTATCTTAACGAGGAAGACAAGATGCATAATAATTTAAAGTCTGTAGTTGAATTTCCTAATTTAAAGAATAGTCCAAAAGTTCTGTGTATTAAAAAAAAAAAAAAATGAAAGGCTCCTACAGTCCCAGTCTGGGTAACGTGTATAATTTATTAGCTTTTGGTGAATTCTCTTTCGGAATGAAAAGGGGGTGTCTTCCTCCACTTCGCCAGGCCGGGATGAGCCCCAGGGGAGGCAGAGCTCCCCCTGGGTGTGCAGCCCCCTTCCCAATCCTGACGGGAGGAAGAAAGGGCTCGCCTGCCCTGGGGGGTCCGACGCACTCGTGGAGGAGGTCTGCGTGGTGGCCCTCTGACTGTCGTGACCTCGAGGAGCCTCGCCTGAACGTGCAGAGCCCAGGCCAGCATCCTCAAAGGAAGGTGAGGGCTGGGAAAGCCAACCAAAGTGTGAGAGTTGAGCACACATGCAGACTCCCTCTTTTTCTTTTTATGATGGCAAAATATATATGATATGCAAGTTACCGTCCTAACCATTTTTAGGCACACATTTCAGTGACATGGAATACTTTCACAGTGCTGTGCGATCATCCCACCACCCATCCCCAGCGCATTTTCCTCTCCCCAAACTGGAATTTCTTCCCATGAGACACTAATTCCCCACCCCGCACCCCCAGCCCCTGCTGCCC
This sequence comes from Hyaena hyaena, assembly GCF_003009895.1. Classification (NCBI taxonomy): domain Eukaryota; kingdom Metazoa; phylum Chordata; class Mammalia; order Carnivora; family Hyaenidae; genus Hyaena; species Hyaena hyaena. Next base: position 260,857 of record NW_024081437.1, read on the forward strand.
ACCCTCCTTTCTGACTCTGAATCTGAGTTCACATCTCCATGAATCTTAGGGCTACTCTAAGGAACTCACAGAACTGGAATCATACAGTTTCTGTGTATAACTGCCTGATTTCACTCAGCACAGTGTCCCCAAGGCTCATGCATGTTGTAGCCTGTGTCAGAATTCCCTTCCTTTCTGAGGCCAAATAACATTCCATTGGATGCATAGACCACATTCTCTTTATCCATTCATCCGTCAACAGACACTTGAGTTGTTTAACCTCTCGGCTGCTGTGAATCGTGCTGCTGTGAACACAGGTGTGCAAATATCTGTTTGAGTCTCTGCTTTCAATCCTCTTGGGGCTACACCCAGAAGTGGGATTGTTGGGTCACATGGTAATGCTATGTTTAATTCTTTGAGGAACCACCAAAGTGTTCTCCATAGTGGCTGCACCATTTTATAGCCCGCCCCCCCCAGAAGTACACAAGGGTTCCAATCACACACTCCCTGTTTAATCTAAAGCCATGGAAAGAAAACTCATTATTTTACTCCTTCCCTTGCTCCGTGGGTCATTCCCACATCCGTTCCTTTGCTCACTAGGTGTCTTTGAACACCTGTTGGGGGGACATCTCTGCTCCATGACCCACCCCTCTGCTCTGTCAGGAGAGCCACAAAGGCAGCTCTAGTCCCAAATTTGCAAACGACACGGTGACAGAGCCCAGACTACCCACATCGCCTTTCCTTGTGTTTCTATTGCTCCACTCCACACATCACCCTTTTAAACTTGGCATTGCCAGCGGGGGCATGTTCCAGGGAAGCTGCCAAGAAAGAAGAAACATGCCTTCTAAGTTCCCTCCCAACCACCAGAGGCCATACTTCTAAAAAAGGCAAAAAGACAAACAGCAGAAAACAGCAGAAAACCAAATAGCAAAGTGCCCTTGCTTCATCAACGTGTGAGTCCATCTTGAGCCATAAGGCTAAGTACATCTAGCTTGGGCCAAGTGCCGTATCGAAAGAACCGGCACCTTATGGAGACATGTTGCACTTGCCCCAACACCGTTCGTTTCTCTCTGCAGAGCCTCTTTTCCACTCCTGCTATCAAATATGGCCCGGGTTCCCGTGGGAAAGAGTTGGTAATTAGCCAGATGAGTTGAGACAAGGAAGCGCTACATCACCCATCCCTTTACAAAGCGGCCAGAGTTTCCCCACCCAGTGGCACCCTGGGAGCAGAGGTGCATCCTGGGAGCCTGCGGAAGACCCAGTGTGAGTGGACTGGGCCGCTGTAACAAAGAACCACACACCAGGTGGCTGGCAAGAGGCGCTAAAATAACAATAAACAAGACGTTTATCCCCCCCACAGCTCTGGAGGCCAGAGGTCAGAAAGTAAGGTGATGGTTGTCCCTCAGAAGGTTCTAGGAGGCAGATCCGTCCTCATCTCTTCCAGCTTCTGGTGTCGCTGGCAGTCCATGGCTTTCCTTGGCCAGTAGACATGTCACTGCAGTCTCTGCTGTCACATAGCTTTCTCCCTGCATGTCTGTCACTGTATCTATTCTCCACTTCTTTTTTTTTTTTTAATTTTTTAATGTTTTATTTCTTTCTGAGAGAGAGAAAGAGAGAGAGCGAGCATGAGCAGGGGAGGGTCAGAGAGAGAGGGAGACACAGAATCTGAAACAGGCTCCAGGCTCTGAGCTGGCTGTCAGCATAGAGCCCAACGCGGACCTCGAACCCACGAACTGCGAGATCATGACCTGAGCTGAAGTCGGATGCTTAACCGACAGAGCCTCCCAGGCGCCCCTGTTCTCCGCTTCGTATAAGGATACCAGTCACATTGGATTCAGGCCCACCCTACTCCTGCAGGATCTCATCTGACACCGACAAAGTCCCTATTTCCAAATAAGGACCCATCCCCACATTCCAGGGGTTAGGACGGAAACACATCCCTTGAGGGACACCATTCAGTCCACCACAGCTGGAAAGGAAGAGATAGGCTGAGTCCCTCACAGGACCTGGATTGTCCCCTTCCTCCCACTGGCTTGACAGGCCAAGCAAGGCTCGGCCATTTATCACGGTACAGTAATTAAGACAAGCTCTGCGGGGCGCCTGTGGGGGCTCAGTCAGTGAAGCGTCTGTCTGACTTGATGTCAGCTCGGGTCTTGATCTCAGGGTCCTGAGTTTGAGTTCTCCATTGGGCTTAAAATAAAAAAGGTATGCTCTAGACTGAAAAGCTCTTGGAAGCTTTCGGTTCTAGAAAATCTTACTCCAATCCCTTATTGCTGACCAATCCCTCTCCTTCATCGGAAAAACATAGACCCGCGCTGCGTGAGGAGCATGAACAGCACAAGCCCGGAGGCCAACACACAAGCCAGCAAGTGCCGGGGCGGCGTGGTGGGCACACAGGTGGGCCAAGGAATTTTAAAATAGCAAGCAGCAACCACAGATCATTTGGGCCAACCTGCTCAACTTACAAAGTGGGAAACGGAGTCCCACGGAAGGGAACTTGCCGGCTATGCAGGCATCGTAAAAGGAAACCTAGAGCTACAACTAGTCCAGAGAGCCCACCATTAGCCGCAGACCAGAGCCACGGAGCCACAGTCTTCCCTGTCCGGCACAGCAGCTCTCCGCCGGGGCTTGGGATTTTCACTCAAACATCCCGAGAGAGCTGGATCCAACTATCCTCCCTTCTTTCTGTTGAGTCCTGGGCTTGGGGTGGGAAGGAAACAGGCTGGAACAGGTACAGATAGAGAGAGCTCTAGAGGCTTTTACCGTGCCCTCCACCTAGCCCTCCCATCCAGAGCAGGGGGTTCTGTTTCCTAAGAGCTGAGAAAATGACCTCACATCGGGGGATGGGGGGGGGGTGCAGCTGCCTTGGTGGAGGCTAAACCTTGAGATCCAAAAAGTTCCAAAGAAATGGAAGCTTCTCTAGGAGCCTGTGATCTTGTCAGGGGAGAGAAGACAGAAACTGCAAGTGAAACATCCATCACCTAGTTCTATTCAAATCAAGAGTAAGTGCTGGCCAAGGGCAGTGCCCTGTCAATGCGGGACAGGCAAGACTGGGGTACAGGGGGTGGTGCCTGGGCCCAGCCTGCAGGGAGGAAGGGCTTGAGAGAGACAAGGGACTTTTTCAATAGCAGAAGACAGAGAGGACCACTGAGAGCAAAAGCTGCTCACAGACGCCTGCCGGCTGGCCCCTCACCACCCCTCCATGCTCAGAGCCCCAGCCCCATGCCCTGAGCCTGGGCACCGTGTCCCAGAGAGCTCCCAGGTGAGCTAGGTGACAAATAACACAGCAGCTTAGTAAATTTAAGCAAACCCCGCTGCCTGACTCGTCACCAGTGTGACACAGGTGTGTGACAGGCGCTCTGAAGCCCCCTGGGTGCCCCCTGGCATTCCGGCCAGCTCCCACACCTGTGGGCGTCGGAGGGCACGGCAGCCAGTATCCAGAGCCCATGTTCCGCTGGCGACAACTTCCCTCCCAAAGGCAGGGAGGCACCTAGGACAGTCCCCTGACCCCCACGCCATCATGTATTGAAGACAGCCCCACCAATGTGTATCGAGCCCAATGGGGATTCCCACGGGAGAACCACCTAGATGGCTCTGTTTCTCTAACACACCCAAAAGCAGTTCTTCTAGACTCTCCGTGTAGAGTCGTTGACTTGACATTAAAAAGAAAAAAACAAAAACACAAGCATTAACTACTTCCTAGTTACAGTTTGGTCAGATCTGGGATTTCTGAACCCAAATGCTACTCCTTAATCTTCCTTTCCAAAAGTAATGCTCACTCGCTGAGCAGGACGACTGCCAAGCTCTGCGAATGTCCCAGTGGAGGAGTGAGGACACGTGGACTCCTTCAGGGGCCGCCACCATGACATGAGCACACGCTGGCCATCACGCCATCAGAAAGCGATGCACACCCCTGCCCCAAGAACACCACAGGAGCACGAGGGGCAGTTCTGCCTGGAGAGAGCATTTTAGGGGAAACTGAGGTTGGATGGCACCCATCAAAAGCCCAGAGCAGCACAGGTCGAAGAGCAAAGACGGGATGTCTCATTTGATTTGTATCATCTTTTATTACACAAAATATAATTCCATCTATGTTACACATTCATACTTTCTATAAATCTGGCTTTTAAAAAATCCCAAGGGTGCAGTTTCATCTGTTCTTTGATTTTTCTTCCAATGATGTCGTCACAGCTCAAGTGCAGTTGGTGCCCTCTCACAGGACAAAAGCAGACAGGGACGCCTTGCGGGCCCTTCCCCTGGCCCGCCCCGGCCTGCCCGCAGGACGTACGGCTCCCGTCACCGTCTGGACCACAGCTGCTAGGGACAGTCAAAGCATGAGAATCAAAGTGGCAGCATGTCATCGCCTTCACCAGCCTGTCTCCAGAAGCACAAAACCAGTCCTCCCGGCTGGTCCTCTGGGGACCAGCTGTCACAGCGATGTGGTGGTGCTGTCCCCAGGCGGCCGAGCATCCCGGGCTTCTCTTTGGGCAGGCCTGGACCAGGGCCTTAGGGGATCTCTGTGTCCATGGTATAAATCTGAATGAGATCAGACACAATGTTATCAATGATTGGCTTGGTAAGGTCGTCACTAAACACCTAGAAAGGAGAAGGAAAACAGGTTCTGATTAGACTCCCTCTGCGTGAAACAAGGCACAACCTCTAGTAAGCGCGGAATCGCACCGCACAGGGGAGAAAGCACAGGGACTTGGCTATCACAAATAATGGTGGCTCTCTGCAAAGCCAGTTTACTTCCAGCCTGCCAGGGTTGATCACAAAACAGAGAACATTCCAGATGGAAGAGGCCTTGGTGATCATCCAGCCCAGGTAGGACTGGCAGTTGCTGCCCGAGCTGGGCCAGGAGTCCATTTTCAGAAGTTAGCAGCGCCCGCTCCACCGTGGGCTGGCCCCTGGAGAACACCGTGCGGGAGAGCTTGTCAAACTCTTCCAGGGGCCTGGGGCCCAAACCAAGAGGACTGTGCAGCTCAGGGGTGGCCCTGCATGTTCCCAAGGAAGTTCTGGCCCTTGCCCAGCCCCTGGGAAAGGACCTCTAGGCCCCTGGCACGTCCTGCCTGATGACAAGGTCTCAGTTTCCCTGAGGCCAAGGTCCCTGCCGGGCGTCTGCGCTGACAGCGTGATTGCTGGTGGGGCCCCGGCTTCACGTCCGGGGGGCAGAGACTGAGGATGTGAGGTCAGCCAGGCGGGAGCCCCGGGCCCACAGGACCGACCCCCACTCAAGTCCCCGGACACCAGCGCTCAGGGAAGCTTCCCCGGCGGCGGCACCCCCCGCCCCATCCCGGCGCGCACGGTCACGCGTCACTGTGACACAGACCACACCGCCCCACGACCCCGCTGGCCGGGGACCTGGAAGCTCACTCCTGGCCTCTCCCGGAGCCTGCCCTGTGCCCCTTCTGTCCCCGCTCATTCCAGCCTGTATCCTCTCACTGTCATTAGCCATATCAGCCATAACCACGAGTGTGACGGCTCTGCCGAGTTCCGGGGCCGTCCTGGTGAAGCATCGAGCCTGAAGGTGCTCTCAGGGACCCCTGATGACATGGCAAGTAAAACGCAAAACAAGGAGGTCTTGGTTTGATGCTGTGGCCCACCTCGGTCCCAGCGGTTGCTGCCTGGGGAACCAAAGTGCCAGGAGGATAAGACTTCGGGCCAAGCCAGGGCAAAAATGACACCTGAGTCCACCCCCTGCACAGTCCCCAAAGGAAGCTACGACCCTCCACAAGCTACAACCGCAGGCAGGAAACAGTGACCTGAAAATCCCCTAAGCCCTGGCTCAGGAATACTGGCCATGTCACCCCAGACTCTGGGGAGAAAATTAATGCTTCAGAAATATGGGCTTGGGCTTGCTCGCCACGGTCACCACCTGTGTGTTCCTGGGGACCCCAAGCCAAGAAAGACTGTTAAAAAGTCATCCCAGGCCAGAAGCTGGCAGCAGTCCCAGCGTCCATCCACGGAGGAACACACAGACACCATGTGCTCGGTCCACCCCGGGGTGTAGTGTTCAGCCGTAGCAAGGACAGAGACTCTAACACCTGCTACAACACGCTACGGCTCGAGAGTCAGCGCCCCGGCCCGGCACAGCTTGCCACGAAGGCCCGCCTCAGCACTGTCACACTCCAGAGCAGGCAGGCTGCTGGGGCGGAAGCACGTCAGGCTCGAGCAAGTGTCCCGGCCAGTAAGGCAAAGCCCCGGCCCCCAGGAGACAAGTGAGCACGGACAGGCGGTTACTCCAGGGTGGTGGCAAGCCCGCAAAGAAGAGAGGTGCTTCCCAGCTCAGAGGTCAGGGCCCCAGGGCCGGGCAGGCAGGGGCATCATGCAGGGCTGCTTATCGTTAGGCAACCGGTCCTTGCATGTCACGAGCCCAAAGGGCAGCTTCGGAGGCTCCTGGCACGTGTGGCCCAGAGCCACCCAAACAAGGTAAACAGCCAAGTGAACAGGGGTCGTCCAGCCTACCCTTTCCTGGCACTTTTCTCTGGTGAGGGTCATAGATGGGAGCGAGAGGCGGTGAGGTGGCGCCCAGTGAAGTTCAGAAGCAAGTGAGAAGAAAGGAAGACACACAGAGAGGCGAGCAAGACAGTGGGAAACAAGCGATGGCGTCGCAGGTCCAAGCAGCCAAGAGGCGGGGGCTGCCGTGCCCACCAAGTGCCCTCAGTGAGCAGGGCCAGGAACTGGCGGCCGCTTCTGCTACCACACAATGCCAAGAGAGCAGGGACACCACGGTCACATGATCTGGAAGTCCCCGAGAAGCCCCAGCATGGAGCAATACTTGCTGTGTACGCAGAGGCCCCTTCAACCCCGTGCTGCCAGAGAAGCGCGGCCGCCTCAGACCAGGACTACAGACATGTGTTCAAGAACGCACGAGCACCTACTATGTGCCGAGTCTAAGGCACCGGACATAGGGCGGCGGAGAAAGCAGACAAGATCCCTGCCCTTCGGCCACTTACAGTGCGATCGGCTTGTGGGGTGGGGGGGTGGTTCCACAGACAATAAAGGACAATAGAACAAAAAGCAGGGAAAGCTGGGTCTCTGGGGAGGGCCCGCAGGCTGGGGAGGAGCGTCAGGAAAGGACAGGCACCATCTGAGGCAGGAGTGGTAGAAGGGAGGGGCACCAGGGGCACGCGGGAAGGCACCTGGCGGCACCCTCTGTTCAGGAAACAGATGACACATTTTAGAAGATTTCTGGCCACTGGGGGTTTTGCAGGGGACAAAAGCTTCAGTCCCCGAAAACACTGCTTGCAGAGAACTCACAGGGGATGGGACCAGGCACTGAGGACTCACAGGGACAGGGCCAGGCACTGAGGACTCACAGGGGACAGGGCCAGGCACTGAGGTGTTACGGCAAAGGAGCAGCAAAGCTCAAGTATGGGAAAGGAAAAACCGCAAATGGTCTCCTCATCCCGCTGCGGGAAACGGTTGGGATGACCTGGGGAAAGTCTCGGGGAGGCCAGCGGATCTTCCCGCCATCAGGCTTCTTATCCACCCTCTGGCCAGCCACCCGCCCCTCTGCCCATCTGTCATCTATCTACCTACATATCATCAACTCATCTCTTTAGGGGACCCCCGTAACTCCTTCTGACATGAATCCAAGTATAGTAAGCCCTGATCCATGGCAGGCTCCCACTCAATCCAATAAAAGTGCTTGGTTGAACAAAGTGGCTCTCAAGTGGGGGCTACCCCACCCCGGGACACCCGGTACTATCCGGACACATTTCTGGTCACCATGACTGAGGCAGGGGATGCTCATGGTACCTTCAGGTGGCACACGACGGCGCCGCCACAGAGAGTGATCCAGGCCCAAGTGTCCACAGTGGGGGGGGTTGGGGGGGGAGCGGGGAGAGCACCTGCCTTAGGCTGTCGTGACAGGCTACGTTCAAGCTTCAATATTCCTCAGCAGCCCGTGTGTGCTCCGCGGGTCATTACTACAGAGAAACACAGACACCCAGGTACCAGGACTCCGGAAAGCCCTCAGGCAAAGGAAAGGGGAGCACGCCGGCATTGTCAGCAGTCACCTCACCTGCCACCACGGCTTCTCGGCCTCGGCCTCGGCGGGCACCTCGACCCCATAGGCCTGCAGGGCCAGGTGGAGCACTGCCACGGCTATGTGCTGAGCCCGGAAGCGGAGGCACAGCCCCCCGTGGTAGCTGTCCCGCAGCAGGGCCCAGGCAGTGACGGAAATGGGGGTCCGCTGCCAGCTGTAACGATTCAGCCAGTTCTTGAGGGAAACCAGGTAGTGGAGCAGGTACTGCAAAGACACACCAGTCAGCCGATTGGCCTTTGGGGCTCTGGTCCCTAGATACGTGGCTCCTCGCTGGGAGGCGCCGTGGCCCCTCCGCCCGCCAGCCAGCCACTCTCCCCCTAAGGCGTCTCGATGTACATAAAACACAAATTGGATCCAGTCATCTCTCTGCTCAAGCCCTCCAACAGCTCCCTGTGTCACGTAGGAAAAAGCCCCATTGGGGGCGCCTGGGTGGCTCAGTCAGTTGAGCATCCGACTCTTGATCTCAGCTTGGGTCTTGACCTCAGGGTTGTGAGTTCAAGCGCCCTGTTGGGCTCCACGCCGGGCGTGAAGCCTACTTAAAAATAAAAAAAGAAAAATAAAAGAAAAGAAAAGAAAAAAGGAAAAAGCCCCAGTATCTTCCACTGGCCCCAAGCCCTGCCCGCCCTGCCCTGCCCCACCCCCTACCATGTCTGAACAGGCCAAGCAGGCTTCCCTTGCGGCCTTGGCATTTACTGCTCCCTCTGCCTGCAATCATCTCTCCCCACTGACCCAGTCCCCGTGTGCCCACTCACTGTCAACTCCCGGCCCAGCTCCTGGAAGCCGCCTGGGCCACTCTTGATGACCACCCCTCCCAAAGTCCGTCTCCATCACAGGGCCCCGCTGCAGTCAGCGTCAGAGGCCATTCGGCATATCTCCCTGCCCAACTCAATGGAAGCGCCAGAAATAGCATCCTTGTCTTCTGGTCAGAACATCGCACCCGCCTGGGTGCCCAGCCCGAGGCCGGGGGCTGCCCGCAGACAGGACTAAAGCTGGCGACGGCGTTTGCCAGCAGCGCTGCCCTTGGCTGTAAACTCTCAATGACTCGTCAGCTCAGCGGCCTGTCAGCTCTTGCTCTGGGAAGACAGCTGCTCTGCTTGAACCGCCCAGATCTGCAAACACGCCGAGGAGCCTGCTCCACAGGCGTGAACACACAGGCGTGGGGCTCCCGCACGCCATGGGACGGGGGGCTCCTCTGCTGCCTTACAGCCCGGCCCGGCCCAACGGAAGGTGAAGGCCGCTCCCCTCCCCGACAACCCCCTTGGCCGGTGCCGTTCATACTCAGATGTGGTGCCACGACTGGCCCCCCGCAGAGCCCAAGCGGCTCCTGCCTTTCCTCTGCATCATGCCACCAACTGAAAGCACGACTGTTTCAAAACGTCCACCAGGGCTCGCCGGGATTGGAAAGGCGGGCTGGAAGGGGGGCGGGGGGGGGATTATTAGAACCCCTGGGGGCGATGGGGTTGTTGGTATTGTAACTGCGGTGGTGGACAGATGAAGGCGGGCACGGGAAGGAAGTGTGCAGCACCATGCAGGACGAGTGACAAGTGAGCTGGAGCATTACAATGTGTCCTTGTGGGGACAGTGGGCATCTGAGACACTTGAGTCTCCATCTGAAATAGGATCTCTGTGTTACTTCCTCCGACTGCTTGCAAATCTACAATTACCTCAATAAAAATTTCAGTTAGTTTTTTAAATTTTTTTTAATATATATTTATTTTTGAGAGAGAGACAGAGCGTGAGCAGGGGAGAGACAGAGAGAGGGAGACACAGAATCCAAAGCAGGCTCCAGGCTCTGAGCTGTCAGCACGGAGCCCAACTCACAAACTGTGAGATCATGACCTGAGCCGGAGGCGGGGGCTTAACCGACCGAGCCACCCAGGTGCCCCAATAAAGATGTCAATTAGAAAAAAAGCAAAATCCCATTCGTGACCCATGTCACGACACCCTTGTCCCAACCCCCCACTACCCCACATGTGTCCCTGAAGGCCGCCCTTCCAAGCTGCCCACATGGGCGCCTGGGCCCCAAAGTACCAGCGGTTTCACACAGTCCTGGTGGGCCTTGGTGTTCCGGCAGTTAAAAGCGTGCTACTTAGCTTTGTGACTCAGCTTGTCTTGTGGCTTTCTAAGCACAGCTGAGCAGGATGTGAGCTGAGCGGTGCAGCAGCACGTCTCGGGGCCAGGGACTCAGGGAGATCACAAAAGCAGCCCCATTTCCCCGTGGCTCACTGAGCACACCATCTATGTGGGTCACGGGATCTGTAAGGGCGTCAGAGAATCACACGGATCCCGGGTCGTGGCCTTGGCCGAGCAGGCAGAAAGGCAGTCGCTGAAATGAGAACTGCCTGAGAAAACTCAGAAAGCAGAACGAGAGAGGCCACCAAGCCGGTCACCACGTGCAGCCGGGGGCCCCGGGGCTCAGCTGTAGTTCTGCTCTGCCTCACACACCCGACATGTTCCGGAGGGTTCGGTGGGTGCGCTTCCAGGATAAAAAAGGAAAATCCACTCGTGCCTCCAGACACAGTTGCCAGTCCCCCAGCATGTACCTTGTGCGGGTGCTGGAAGGAGACGTGGAAGCGCAGGACTCTCAGCATGAGGAGCTCACACTGCACTATACTGTCCCGCAGCGCCCAGAAGCGGGAGTCCAGCTCCAAGGGTTCACTGCCAGGGTGAAAGTACCTGCACGGAGAGACAGCAATGTTTACGGCAGCCAGGGAACTTTCCATGAGGAGCCCCTCGAGTCACGTGACATCCGGATCCAAACGGCAGTGTTCTTCGGCCCATCCTACTTATGTTTCCTTGCGTCTTTGTTTCAAGAGAATCACTGAACTCGAGCAGAGGAGGGACAGAGAGAGAGGGAGACACAGAATCCGAAGCAGGCTCCCGGCTCTGAGCTAGCTGTCAGCAGAGCCCGATGCGGGGCTTGAACTCATGGACTGTGAGATTATGACCTGAGCCGAAGTCGGACACTTAACTGACTGAGCCACCCGGGTGCCCCTCCTACTTATATTTTTATAAGTCATCCTTCATTCGCGTGTCTAGGGTATAGTATGAAAACAGTAACCAGCAGACAAAAGCGGCCAGCTTCTGGCTTTAGCCCTGACCAGCTGTACCATACCACTCGGGAAGACGTCCAGTGTAAAGAGGGGCTCTTTACAGCTGCTTCAGAGGAACCAGAAGCTCTAGAGCACTGGACCGACCACTTCCCGTTACAGTCAGCCTGGCATCAGGAACGGCCTTTACCACCTGGAGTGGCAAGGCCCAGGGCTCTTACTCTGGGCCCAGGGAAGGTGTTTAAATATATCATGGGGGTGTTTTATGCAGAAGAACAAATGTATTTCAGCTGTATGTTTCCCAGATTGTCTTTCCTTTCTTCCAGAACCTACTGTCCTTTATTTACACCATATACATCCACGATACTCCCACCCACTCATAATCACCAAGACGTAGGATTCAAGCCCAAGTGATCAAAACTCTGTGCCAATGACTCAGCCTTCCTAGCTCCTCATTCATTGTCCAACCTCCCCACAGAACCCCCCCCCCCCGCCCGGGTGCCATGTCTAATTAGCGATCCACACAATTTCCCCTCTGCCAGACCCCCTGCTGGGGGCCTGGCAATTACAGGTAGACTCGAGCGGCCCTCCCTTGGTTCCCTCTCCTGTTGTCCTGTTAGTCTTGAGCAGCACGCTGTGAGCCTGTCATGCTTAGGGGGTAAGGAGCGCTTTTTCTGTCCCCTGCTTATTAAAAGAGAAGCAGCACAAAACAGTTTTCTTTCCTAATCATTAGTTTCTAGAAAGGTTATGCCATACTGCTAGTGAGTAACTCTCCATAAATTGCTTCCCCCCCGGGCCCCCTGGGTCTCAGTGCGGCCTAGCTGGCTGGATCCCCATGTCCTTCCTCAATAGGACTAGCAACTCTGACTCAGTTTCTCACACCACCTAAGTAAAATAATGGCCGAACTCAGTCCACGCCCTCCCCTGCACGTCCCACAGGACACAACTGGTTTGATCCGTCCTGTCCCAATTCCAGAGGAACCTTCTCTGACACAGCTCTCCAAGATCTCTGTGCTCTAGCCATGTCCCTCGGTCCATGACACCGAGACACCGCCCCCTTCCCCAAGTCCTCTGCACTCTTTGTGGTCTTTGAGACGTCCCTTAATCTGGCCTCACTTTCTCTCCTACTGACCCCCATGGCTTCCCAACACCAGGCTCATTCCTGCTTCTGCAGCTAGTGCTTCTTGCCCCGGTTCGAGACCGCCGTGGTGCTTCGTGTTGAGCTCGACAGCTGACACCTGGAGGGCCATCTGGGTAGACACCAGTGAGTCCTCTCGAATGCGTGGGCCTGGAAGCCATTACCTGTTGGACACGTTGATGATGTCACGAGTGCGCAGGTGCTGTTCCTCCACTTTGCCGGCCAAGTAAAGGGAAGACATGGCAACCAAGTAGGGGTCGTAGGCGTCCAGGTTGATCTCGCAGAAGAACTTATGGTAAATGGTACAAGCAGTGGCAATGGCAATGGACTGCATCCCTAGCTTGACACCTACCAAGAGAAAGCACGCAGGAGAGGACCTGAATCCAGTGCCCACCCTCTGCTGAAGTGTGTGTGGAGGCGCGGGGTTGGGCCCGGAGGCTGTACACCCCCTGCTCAGACAAGCCAAGGCCCGTGAGCCTAGCTGGCTGTGGCTGCTGGGTCTTTCACTGGGTCCTTGGCCTGAGGGGTTCTGAGCCATGCTTCTCAGATTCCAATGGGCTAATAAGGGGTGGTGCTGTCATGCAGTATCCCCTCAGTGGCCCCACTGATTACACACCTCCACCCCTACCACCAGCACACCCCAAGGACACCCACGCTACGGCTCAGACTAGCCCTCACTTAGCACTGGGCCTATCAGCTTCTGCACAAGGTCACGGACGGGATCACGCCCTGCCGTGTGTCTGTTTCTACCTTAGCAAGCATTTAACTAGAGGTCCCCCCCACCCCCACCCCCACCGCTCACCTAACAACAACAACAACAAACTCCGGCCAAGATGACAGCAGGTGAAAAAGGCCTCTGAGCATCAAACAGATACCACAAAGTCCCAATATTGCAACTAAAGATTATACTCAGCCCTGGTTTCCTTCTCTGAAAGCTTAAAAAGGCGAAAAGCCAGCAGGGTGACAGTCAAAGGCAACTGCAGGCAGAACAGGGAAAAATAGCAGCACCTATGACTACAGACAGGCACTGGGGAAGAACACTGACACACTGAAAAGGGAAGAGAACTCAAAATCCGGAACACGTGCTGGTTTGATCTGGGTGTTAAAGTCCATCCCCCACCCCACCTCTGGAGGGCTCCTAAGGAAATCACTGCACTGGGGCCCAGAACCCATATAAATTCACAATGACCACGGTTAACAAGAGAAGGTGAAGTGACATCCAATAGACTTATGAAAGAAGGGGAGTACAACCAACAATCCTTAAGACCACGTTCAATATCATCTAAGGTGTAGGAGTTTCCGGGGCTACCGTAGCAAATTACTGCAAAGTGGCTTCAAACAGCACACATTGTTTCTCTCACAATTCTTGTGGTCAGAAGTCTGTAATGAGTCTTAAGGGGACTAAATTCAAGGTGTCCGCAGGGTGGGTTCCTTCTAGAGCCTCCAGGGGAGAATGTTTCCTTGCCCTTTCCAGCTTCTAGAGGTGTCTGCAATCTTTGCTTGCGGCCCCTTCCATGTTCAAAGCCAGCTGCAGCATCTTCTAACTACGCTCCCATCATTACATGGCCGACTCGGCCTGTCACTTTTACCTGTGACTTTAAGGATGTGATGGATGTGATTATCTTGGGCCTAGTGAATAATCTAGGATAGTTCCCCCATATCAAGATGCTTAATTCCACCTCCAAATCTCCTTTGCTCCATGAGATATGAGTCACAGGTTCTGGGGATTAGGCTGGGGACATCTATGGAGGACCAGTAGTTAGCCTCACACAGAGGGCTAGGGCTTGTATACATTGTATATAGAAGTCCTTGGAGAGTGGTACCTATAAGAGCTCTTAACATTTCAAAATTTGAATTTCCTGTTACATAGACAGTTCTTGCATGGGAGCCCTTGCTCCGAGAGACGTCGGATAAGGTGGTAGAGCCGCACATGAACCTCCAAGTCTTGTATTTTTTAAATTTTTTAATATTTATTTTTGAGAGTGGGGAGGGGGGGAGGCAGAGAGAGAGGGAGACACAGAATCCGAAGCAGGCTCCAGGCTCTGAGCTGTCGGCACAGAGCCAGACACGGGGCTCGAACTCATGGACTGTGTGATCATGACCAGAGCTGCAGTCGGGGTCTTAACCGACTGAGCCACCCAAGCTCCCCCCTCCAAATCTTGTTTTATGTAGCAAATCCTCAAAGGGGAGCTTGGCTTCCCCGGTTCACGTGGACCCTCCCAGCAGAGGCACAGCAGCATATGAGCAGTCACTGCCATCCTTCTTTATACATTGTGCGACTCTTCCTCGAAATTAAATGTAAAAATCATTGGGCTTAGCTGTCCTGCATCATTTCCCAGGCTCTGCTGACCTTGACTTGATAGCAGACTCGCCCAAACCTGTTTCCCCCAGAGCGCACACCAAGTAACAAAGATCGGAAATCAAGTGTTTGCCAGCCGAGCAAGTTGCCCGACCGAGAAACAATGTTTCTACAGGAGCCTCATTCACTTCATTGTCTCGGCTTAGGAGCAACGGCGCCCAAGAGCCGTGTGGACACTCTGGCGGGGCTCAACACGCGAGCGGCACCCTGGGTCGCCGGTGTGACGGGACGTCGCCAACAAGGCTCGTCAGGAGCCTCACCAGCAGCCGCGCGGAAAGCCTCCAAGCGCGGGCAGACAGGGCTGAAGACACGGTAGGCCACCCAGCCGCGGGCACCCCGACTCGGCCACCTCCTAGCCGGGGCCAGCCCCTCTCCACGTCCTCTCTTTGCGCCTGCGCGTCCGTCCGGCAGACGGCCGTGACCGTGGCCGCCTTGCAGCTCAAAGCCTGGCACGCAGGGCGCGGATGCAAGCCGGGGCCTATACCCCTGTGCCGGGCCTCTTCCCCCCAGGCCGGCCGCGCCAGCCCCGCGTCCTGCGCGTCCCCTTCTCCGAGAGGCGGGTTCCCGGAACGCCAGCCCGCTTCCCAGCCGCGGTTACCTGCCTCCATGATGAACCGCGTCACTCGGAAGTGCACCCTGGCCTCGGGTGCCGGCCGCCCTTCGGCACCCCGCGCCTTGTCTCCTGCTCCGCAACTGTCGGGGCCAACGGCCTCCATGAGGCCCCGCCCCACGGCCCCAGACCCCCCAGCCAGAAGGAGAAGGGGCCCACGCGCGTGGCGGCCGGGTCCGGGGGTCCTCGCGGCCCGCGCGGCCACCCCGTCCCGTCCGCCCCGCCCGGGCCCTCGCCCGCCCCGCCCGCTCCGCCCCGGTCCGCACCCGCCCGTCCCCCAGCAGTCCCCCCTCCCGGAGGCGGGGACGGTTGGGGGGGAAATGACCGCCGGGACGCGCGCAGGCGCGGGCGCCTGCGCACAGGCCGAGTCGGCCCGGAGGCTGGCTTGTGCCCGCCCTGTCACCCGAACACTACGTGACTCGCCCTAGAGAGCTGACGCCCCGCCCCTGGGAGGTGAGTGTCCCGCCCCTGGGAGCCGCACGCCTAGTACCCGTGCAGCCGGGACCCGCTGGGCTACTTGGCGAGGTCACGAGCACCCAGAGGCATCCTTGCTGCCGGTCCCTACGGTCCCTCTAAGGTCTCCTTCCAGGTTGCTGGCCTAGCGTGGCTTAGGACAGGGCAAGCTGATGGCGTCTGCCAACCCCTGGGCGAAGGGTGCTTACCGCTAGCTTTCGCTGGGACGTCGGCGGCTCCGACCGGAAGAAAGCGTGTGAGTCGGTGTCCGTGTGGTAAAAGCTGAAATCAGCTTTACCAATGTCCCCCGACAGGCTTAGAGACCTGGCTTGGGCTTACCTTCCCAGCCTGGCACACATTAGGAGCTTACCAAATGAATGAATGTGCCTTCCACAGGCAGGAAATCATGCATCGGGCATATAGAGCACCAAAGGGACTCCCTAGCTAACAACTCAGTCCCCCCGGGTCATTCTGGCACAGCCTGGTAGTTGCTATGATTTGAGAGACTTGAGAACTTTGAGAGGAAAAAGCCACTGCTCCCAAGCTCTTCTGCCAGGGTGACTGGACCCTTCCAACAGTTCTGATGTCCCGCGTCCTCACGCACCCGGGACAGCCCTGTCTCCTTCCTCAGTTCCCCCCAGTCTTCTCTCCACACCAGCTGGGGTTGTTTCACAAATGACCCCAAAGTAAGGGACTTAAAAAAACAGGAACTCATCCTCCAGCAGCTCTGGTGTGACATCAAGTGTGACATCAAGGTGTCAGCAGGCTCTAGGTGACAAATCTTTCCTTGCCTCTTCCAGCTGCTGGTGTCCCGAGGTGTCCCTTGGCTCGTGGCCACATCACTTCAGTCTCTGCCTCTGTTCTCACATGGCCTTCTACTCCTCCGTGTGTCTCTGTGTCTCTCCTGTTTCTTATAATGACACGTGTCTTTGCATTTAGGGCCCACTGAGGAAATCCAGGATGCTCTCCGCTTGACAACCTTCACTTCATCGCAGGTTCCAGGGATCAAACACATGCACGTCTTAGAGGGCTACTACTCAGTCCACAGCACCAGCCACCAGCCAGAGTGACCTTCCTAGAATGTAAGCCTGAACAGACTCTGCCCTCCCTAACATCTCCCAGGACGCCTTCAACTCAGGAGACACCCAAGGTTTTCGCCTGACACGCTACCAGTCTTGGCTCTCACCATTTTTGCCATCGTCTCCCACCTAAGGGTCTTCAAAAATGCTCTCCAAGGGAAGGCACTCCTGCTGCACACGCTGCTCCCCAGCTCCATCAGAGGCACTGCGCAGGCCCTCCGGACTGCGTACCTGTGTGTGCGGTGTGTTTGTGTGCGTGGGCCCGTGTGCATGTGGGTGGGGGACTCGGGGCCCCAAGCCCCCTGTGCAGCTAGCCCCTGTCATGCCTTGAGCACTGTGTCACAGCTGACTGTCCCCCACCCAAGGCTGAAGCCCAGAGCACACAGAACACCAGCCTAAAAGGGCATACCACGCACGCCCCCCCCACACTCACATACAATCATGCCCACGAATCAGGCACCTCCCGGGCAGCCCCCTTATGCGCAAGGCTGCACTGTGCATACACCCGCACACACCCAAATCATATCACTCTGCCCTCTGGCCCCAGGCCCAATGCCTGCCGGTCACCTCCTCATCCCCACCCCCACCCCCGTGTTTGTCAGTTAAACAGCACGGCTTGAACTCCTCCTTTCCCCTGGGCCTTTTGTGGCGTGAAGAGTCTCCGCTCAGCAAGTAATAGGTGCCTGTGAATGTGAGTCAAGGGAATGACTCAATGAACACATTAATTTTTAAAACCCTGGGTCACGGGGCACCCTCCTGGCAGGCAGCCTGGACACAGTGGTTGACAAATGAATAATTCACTAGCCACCAGTTGGAGCCAGCAAACCTCCAGGCGGCGATTCCTCTCCCACCATCAAGCCACACCCACTTTGCCGGCCCTCCCTTCCATGTCACCTGTCACCACTCCCAAACGTGGCTTCCCACCCCCTCACCACCCACCCATCCCCTGACCTTGCCCCGGGGATTATCTGCAGACCCTGTACAGAGAAGGTGGCCAATAAAGGTAAGGTGTACAATCGTATCAGAGGCTGAGTCAGCCACAGCAGCCTCCTCACAATGGCGCTATCTCCTAATGAGGGAGGGAGGGCTCAGGCTGAAGCTCAAAGAACGAGGCAGAGAAGGGAGGGAGGCATCCGGGGTACAGAGGAGAGGCCGTGCCCAGGCAAGGCTGCTGGAAAGCCTGGGTGGTCTTCATCAAACACAAGGGATGATTTCCAAAGTGCTGACCCTGCCCACCTCCTCCCCAGTGGTCTTCACCCTGGGAGTGGTCGGCTGGAGAGCAGCCCCATCCAAGTCCAGTCCTGTCACTTGTCCTTGGAACCTTCTTGCAACCTGAGAACCTCACTCCGCTGTCACCCCTTCTTCCCCACGTCCGCCCCTCTCCACCGACACCCCCTGGGCCTCCAATCTCTCACGGTCAGCGAGTCCAGCCGCCTTCCTCCGGGTCCACCTCGGGCATCCACGGCCCTCTTCCCTACTGCCCTTCTCAGCCCTGCAACTCTGAAGCCATGAGTGTCCCTGGACTCCACGGCCTCCGGCCTGCTCTGCCCGTGGCCCCCTGCATCCAGCCCTGCTGCGTGAGACTGTCCCCCTCCCACACCATCTTTCTCTTAGCCCGTTTGGGCTACTATAGCAAAATGCCACAGACGAGGTGGCTGGTCTCTTTCTCAAATTTCTGGAGGCTGGAAGTCCAAGACCAGTGTGTGCCAGGACAGTCGGGTTCTGGCGAGGAGCCTCTTCCGGGTTGCAGAAAGCCAAGCTCTCACCGTGTCCTCACGTGGTGGAAGGGGCAAACCACCTCCCTGGGGTTTCTTTTATAAGGGTACTGATTCCATTCATGAGGCTCTGCCCTCGTGACCTAATGAGGCGGCCCCTGCTCCTGATACCATCGGGGTTCACTGTGTGAGTTTGGCAGGAGGGACACATTCAGACCCTAGGCCCACCGAGGTCATGCGCCACTTCCTGGCTGCCTCCTCCCAGCAACACATGGGGGCAAGTGGATGTCAAAGCCCGAGTGCTCCCTTCCTTGGCATCACAGGGGGGTGGGAAGCACACCCAGGACCCCCCGCCCCTGCTCTAGCTCCAACCACGACAGAGAAGCCCACGGTCTCCTTCCCGTGCCCTCTCAGGTCATCTTCGGACCAGCTTGGGGACCTGCCCTGCTCTCCCAGAAAGCCTCATGTGTCAGTAAGGAATCTTTTCATAACCTCTTGGTGGGTGTGGGGCCATCGTCTCCATGTCCAAACCAAATGGGGGGGGGGCGGTCAATCCTGTTTCTCAAGAGTGACCATGACGCACTCCTTCCTGCCCCCACTCTCCTGGCTCCCTGCCTCCCTCCCCCATTGACTGAGCGCCTGCATGAGCCAGGCTCACGCCTGGTGCTGGGACGAAGCAGACAGGGTCTCCCTTCAGTAGCCTTGCCCTCCTCCCCCAGCTCACGTGCTCCACACAAAGCAACCTTTGTAAAACCAAAGCCTGGTCAGGACCCTCCCTCCTCTGAGCCTGCAAAGCCATACTGGCTGCCTGGACACAGCTCTATTTACCTGGCAGGTCAGGGTTCAGTTTTACCAAAGAAGGTGGAAGTTTCCTTACAAGTGGGGAAACTGGGAGGATTACAGCTCTTGGTTAATCTACTACCAGGTTGGCCCCCAGAAGTGGGGAGACCTGGCGTGAGGGTTAGAAAACCCACTCCAGCAGTAGATACGTACAAATAGCTGCTACAAATCCAGAGACAAAAAGTACATCAGTGGGTGCCAGGGGCTGGGGGTGGGGGGTGGGGGCACCTGAAGTAACTGTCAATAGGGGCAGGGCTTCTTCGGGGAAGTGATCAACACGTTCCGGAATTAGATTGTGGTGATGATGGCACAGCTCTGTGGATATACTAAAAACCATTGCAATCGTACAGTTTAAATGGGTGAATTTTATGATATGTGAATTATATCTCAATAAAGCTGTTGTGTAAAAACATTACCGTGGATAACTGCCATCAAGGACGAAATCCTCCCACGGGGAGAAGGGGTTTCAGAAAGAAGAGCCAGAAGACTGGCCAGCAAAGAGAATCAGAGGGCAAAGCAGTGCTGATCGACGGACCGCAAGGGGTTCAGGTAGCCAGGGAATTCTTCAAAGAGCTAAGGCTCTGTGTGGACAAGTGAACTCACAGACCCCTGCAAGCAGAAGCTGAGAAGCCACGGGGACAAGCACTATGGCAGCTGCGGTGAGGGTGTGACACTGGGCTACAGGAAGGCCCGGGGACCCTGGAGAGGACAGGGAGTTCAGGGAAGTGCAGGGGGGACCCAGAGGTGGAACACATACCCTCAAAGCCCAGAAATGGGGCTAACGGTATCTATTCTGACACACAAGACTCTGATACGCGAGGCCCCTTAGTGAGGAAAGCTGGAGCGGATTGTTGGAGGTGGGGGATCACCCAGGTCTCGGGGTGCTAGTGGTACACTCCTGCCTCTAATGCTGCATACCCGAGGCCCACCAGCCAGAGTGAAAGTTGACAGGACATCTTGACCCAAGTCCATCTCATGGGTGATCTCCTCAACCCATAGGCCACTTGAAAACAGAGACAGGGACCAGAGCAATGTGGCCACAAGTCAAGGGATGCCTGGAACCACCAGAAGCCGGGAGACACGGAAGGATCCCCTCCTAGTGCCTCCAGAGAGAGCACAGCCCTGGCAGACACCTTTATTTCGCATGTCTGGCCTCCAGAAGTATGAGGAGGCATAATTCATCCCAGGTCCTTTAGAAGCAGAACAGATGAAAAGAGTGCAAATGAAGAAATCAGGTCCAAGGTCAGGTGGTTTCTCAAGGTCACCCAGCACACGGATGCCATTCCAGAGGTAGGGCTTTGAGCTCCTGGCGCAGCACTTTCCTTGTTATGCCAAATGTCCCCCATTGAGGTTGGAAAGTGAAGTCCTTACCAGTTTTGCCATCCTGGCCAGCGCCTCTGTCCCGTGTACTGACTGTGTCATTATGCCCGTGCCCCTTACTGTAGCCCTCTCAGTGTAGCCGCCAGACCCTCTCAGGGTCACTGCCCAGCAAGCCTTTCCTGTGCTGGGGGCCAGAACCACTGCCCTCCTCACTCTCCCTCTGGCTTCCTCACTCCCATATCTTTGGCCATGGGACCAGAACAACCCAGATTTTCACTCACGTGTACACCATCATTTGACGAACCCTGTCTCCAGGCTCAAAGTCCAGAGGGAGAATCTGATTGGATGAGCCTAGTTAATGAACATGCCACTCTGAAACAGGAAGCCACCTTTGGTCGGCTAGAGGCGGTCCAGTGTTTGTTCTGGTTCCTGTGGAAGGGAATGTGTGAAGGGAGCCGATGACCAGCCAAGTCGGTTTGGGAGCCCAGGCCCATCCATTGGGCAGGGCCGCTCCGAGCACGCCTGAGTCCGTTGCCTTGGGTCCACACTTTGTGTCTCTGCTATTTGTTTAATGGGAAAGGAAGTCAAACCCTCATGGCAGGCAGTCAATAGAGAAGGTCTAAATCGCTAAATGAAAAAATAGCTGCGGAAATCATCTGTCTACTGATATGGAGGCAACTTTCAGAAGAGTTACAATGTTAGGGAGAAGTCAAGCGAAGGAAATGGTAATAGTGCATCTGGACTGAAAAGGGAAAGGTAAAACTCTCTATTCACAAATGATACAATCTTGTATAGAGGAAATCTGAAGGAATCCACAAAAACCAAACAAACAAACAAAAACCAACCTATTAGAGTGAATAAACAAGTTCAGCAAAATTGCAAAATTCTAAATCAATATATACCAACCAACTGTATTTCTGTACATTATCAACAACCAATCTGGAATGAAATTAACAGTTCTATTTACAATGGCATCAAATAAATAAAAAAGATACCTCATGTCCATGGGTCAAAAGACCTATTGTTAAAATGGCAGTACTTTCCAAATTGATCTACAAATTCAATACTATCCGTATCAAAATTCCAGCTGCTTTTTTTTTTTTTTGCAGAATTGACAAGCCGGTCCTAAAATTTATATGGGAACCCAAAGGACCCAGAATAGCTAAAACAGTCTTTAAAAGGAACAAATTTGGAGGATTCACACTTACTGATTTTAAATATTTATTTATTTATTTATTTATTTTTGATGACGGTGGGGGCAGAGAGAGAGGGAGAGAGAGAATCCCAAGCAGGCCCTGCACCATCAGCACAGACCCTGACATGGGGCTCAATCTCACAAACCCTGAAATCAAAGCCTGAGCCAAGATCGAGTCAGACACTTAACTGACTGAGCCACCGAGGTGTGCCCCTTGATACCTATAGCTTTATGGTAAGTTTTAAAATCAGTAAGTGTGTTGGGGTACCTGGGTAACTCAGTCAGTTAAGCGTCTGGCTCTTGATTTTGGCTCAGGTCATGATCTCAGGGTCATGAGTTCAAGCCCCTCGTTGGGTTCCATGTTGAGCATGAAGTCTACTTAAAAAATAAATAAATAAATAAATAAATAAATAAATAAATAAATAAACTACAGGAATCAAGACTGTGTAATACTGGCACAAAAGACAGGCATATAGATCAATGGAATCTAATTGAGAGCCCAGAAAGAAACCCATACAACTAGAGTCAACTGATTTTTGACAAGAGTGACAAGCCATTCAGTGGAGAAAGAATAATCTCTTCAACAAATGGTGCTGGGGCAACTAGACAGCTGCATGCCAAAGAATGATGTTGGATCCCCCCTATCTCACACCATATACAAAAATTAACTGAAAATGCATCATAAACCTAAATGTAAGAGTCAAAAGTATAAAACTATAAAACTCTTTTATAGTTTAAAAACTATAAAAAACATAAGCATAAATCTTTGTGACCTTGGATGAGGCAATGGTTTCTTAGCTGTGATACCAATAATACAAGCAACAACAAAAAAAAAAAAAAAAGATAAATTGGGCTTCATCCAAATTAAACAGTTCTGTTCTGAGACTGGGTTGGAGGGGGACAGGAGAAAAAAAATCAAACACTTCTGTGATACAAAGGACACTGCCGAGAAAGTGAAAAGACAATCCACAAAATGGAAGAAGTTATCTGCAAATCATATAGCTGATAAGTGACTTGTATCTAGAATATATAAAGAACCATTACAACTCAATAATAAAAACACAAATAACGCAATTAAAAGGGGGCAGCAGATCTGAATGGATATTTCTCTGAAGACCATATACAACGTGCCATGAGTTTATGAAAAGATGCAAATCTAAACCACGAAATACTACTTCCTGCCCGCAGAGGTAGCTAGCACTAAAAAGACATAATAACAAAAGTCAAGGATGTGGAGAAATTGGAACCCTCACACATTGCCGGTGGGAATGTAAAGTGGTGCAGCCACCATGGAAAAGTTTGGCATTTCCTCAAAAAGTTAAATATAGAGTTATCATATGGCACAGCAATTTCACTCCTAAGTATATACCCAAGAGAAATGAAAGCATATGGCCACACAAAATCTTATACATGAATGCTTATAGCAGATTTATTCATGATCGCTAAAAAGCGAAAACAACCCAACAGATGAATGGATAAAGAAAGTGTGGTCTCTCCATACAATGGAATATTATTTGGTCATAAAAAGGAACGAAATATTAATAGATGTTACAATGCGGATGAGCTTTGGAAACGTTATACAAAGTCAAAGAAGCCAAACTCAAAAGATCGTATCTGTATGATTCCATTTATATGAAAGGTCATAACAGACCAATCCATAGAGACAGAGAGATTCATGGTTGCCAGGTGCTAGGGAAAGGAGTGAGTAATTAGTGGGTATGGGCTTTCTTTTTGGGGCATGAAAATGTTTTGGAATGAGATAGTGGTGATGGTTGCGGACCAATCTGGTGATAGTGATGAATATTCTAAAAAGCATTGAATTGTATGCTTTTTTAAATGTTTATTTATTTTGAGAGAGAGAGAGAGAGAATTGTTTGTGGGCAGGGAAGGGGCAGAGAGAGAGAGGGAGAGAGAGAATCCCAAGCAGGCTCCAAGACAGCGCTTGATCTCATGGTTCACTGTGTGAAGCTAGCAGGCTTGCTATTGCACTATCATTCTGTAAGATGTCAGCATGGAGGGGAACACGTCCCTCTACTGTCTTTGGAATTTCCTGTAATTTCAAAACAAAAACGAAACAAAGATGTCAGATGGGCTGGGCTCTTATCTGCAGGCTCTTGAAAATTCTGCTTCTAAGTACTTCAGATCTTTGGCAGAATCTAGTTCCTTGAGGCCATAGGACTGAGGTCACCATTTCCTTGACACATGGCTGCACTGGAATTCTTCTCATTATCTCTGAATCTTTCTTAGATCTGGTCTCAGCTGGAAACATTCCGCTTGTCAGGGCTCCTGTGACAATGTTGGACCCAGCCTATAATCTAGCCTAACATTCCTATATCCGGGTCAGCTGGTTAGTAGCCTTAATTACATCTGCAAAGCCCCCTTGCCCAAGCAATGTAACATATTCACGGGCATGACATCAGAGGGCAAAGGTCACGAGGTCCGCAGTGATGCTTACCAGGAGTGGATTATTTAAAAGCTGTTTAGTTGTATGGTGACCGATGGTAGCTACACTTGTGGTGAGCATGGCATAACACATGGAGATGTTGAATCGCTCACTATACTGTACACCTGAAACCAATGTCACATTGTGTGACAACTATATTGAAATGAAAAATAAATAAATTTTAAAAGGTTAAAAATGAATGAATAAATGAATGCTATTTGGGATATAAACCCCCCAGAATGGGTGAAGAGTTGGGTGTTGGGGAGGAGGTAGGGGAGCATCAAGGAGTTGTTCCCAGTTTGGGGCACCCCAAGGGGAAAGGCCTGGGCAGACGTGAGAGGGACTGAAGTCACCCAAGAAGAGTGGGCCGAGGGGAGAATGGCTGGGCAGGGTCCAGCTGTGATTCCCTCCCGGCATGCTCTCCTCACCCTCTCCCGCCCCAAGCCTAGCCTGCGATTTTCTCCGTGGACCCAGCTTTGGAGAATCTTCATCTCCAAAGACCCCTCCCCTAAGTCAAGGCTGGAAGGAATCCCAGGGGGTCCAGGTGGCAGCCTGCCTGTCTGAGCCTAGTGTGCCGGCTACAGCCTACCACTAGGGGGCAGAGTAGCCTACACCAAAAGCCGCACAGCTGGCGTGTGTGCGTGTGAGCGCACGCGCGCGCACTTGTGCACACTCGTGGAAGGCGCGCTCGTCTCTGGGTTGAAGGAATTCTACTCACTCCCCCTACCAGTCAGAGCCTCCTCCCCACTGCCAGGTGGCTCAGAGGGTCCTCTTTGCTGAAAACCAGAAAGCAGGCTCTTAGAATAGAGAGAAGTCAGTGAGCGGGAGCCCGGTGGGTTTCCGTCCCACCCGAGTCACCCACAAAGCACCAATCTTGCGCTGTTCCGCTTGAAGAAGGGATCTAATCCGGGGTAGAGATTGAGTGTTGTGGCAGCACAAATGGCCTAGAAGGTTGGGGCCACCAGTTGAGTTTCCTTCGGAGAAAGAAGGGGAGCGTGTCACTTCTCCTGCCCCGTCAGACTCGGGCCCAGCACGCTCAATGCCAGCTCTCCAGAATTGAAATTCACGGCAAAATACAGAACTAGTGAATAACTGGGCTCAGGTCCCAGAAATAGGCTGCCCTTTCTTCGGGGTGAGGGGAAGATCCTCCCAGCTTCCTGTTGCCATGGTTTCCACTCAGCTACCAGGCAGCCAGCTTGGTGGAAGCCATTTCCTGCAATGGGATGCGGTGCCGCCTGGGTGTGCAGCTGACAGTGGCCAAAAGAGAGACGGGTGGGGAAAAAAAAACCTGGTCCCAGAGATCCTCCGGTCGGAGAGTAAATGTCAGGGCATTACAGACGCCTTGAGCACACAGATCAGGAGGCCTCGAAGAGAGACTACACAGGAAACACACACACACGCGCACACACACACACACAAATGTTAAAGCTAACACAATGCTGGGGCAGAATGTGCAGCTGGCTTGGGCACAGCATGGGTTCTCGGGACAGGGGAACCCATCTTCTCTCTGGCCAGAGAAACATAGCAAGAGGGCCATGCCACCCACAGAGGAAGGTCTTGAGGGGTCCCCAGGCTGCACAGCACAACTGAGCCTTAGGAAACTGCTAGTAGGTCAGAGTCAGGGGGCCCTATGGGCTGCAGCTCCCCTGGTGAACCGGGTCTATTCTCCAGGGGCCCAGGGATGCCCTGTAGGCCTGCACCCCCCGGGGGGTGAGCCCCTCTGATCCCCAAACCTACAGGGACCCTCTCACCTCTGCCCTACTCTTTGTCTTGACGCCACAGCCCAGTGATTTTGTGTCCACAGCGAGTGTCCCCCCCCATGACAAATGTCTCTGGGGCTGCAAGTCAACCTGGCTTGGCCTTCGGAAAGGAGAAAGCTCTTTGGGGTGCTGCCCTACCACCCCCAGACCCCCCTCCTGGCTGCCTTCCGGGAGAGGCCCCTTGCCCTGCGCGCTCCAGTGCTGCTCCGCCAGCAGCCCACGGCTGGCCCCGTCTGGAGGGGGCAGGGTGAGGAGCCCGGAAACAGGGATCACACCTGGGCCTGCAGCCCCTCTGGCCCTTCCCGGGGCCCCACCTACCATTCCAGACCTTTCCTGCTGGCATAACTCAGGATACGGTTTGTTTATGCTAGTCAGGTGTGTTCTGGCGCCTCCCGACCCCAACTCCCTCACCCCGACCATTAACTTTTCTGACTCTTTTGCGTGATTAAAATTCAGCCCAGATTCACATCCCATTCGAAACTCCCCCTCCCCAGCGCCAGGACTGGAATGGACTGGAATAGAGAAAGGGTGCTCTCACTTCCCCTCCCTTCCCAACACCCCCCTCCCCCCCCCCCAGCTGAGGCAGGCAGGCCTTGTCTTGTGCCACCAGCCCAAGGTCGAAGGGGGGAGGGTGCCCCATCTTTGTCTGTGGCTTCTGCCAAGGGCGTCACCCTTTTCCCAGGGTGGGCTCAGCCCCCTCTTTGCTAAGGACACTTTAGGGCCAGCGAGCCCTTCCCTCTTTGGGCCCCAGCTATGTGCACAGCCCACCCCCCAGGTGAGGGCCCTCTGCAAGGACAGCGGCCTGGGCAGCGCCCCGATCTCAGCCCTGTGGCCCCAGGCTGCCTGCCCCCAAGGTAGAGGGGAGCTGGGGTATGGGCGTCTCAGCCTTGCCTTCCCAGCACACAACCCCAGTCCCTCCTGGCCCCACCGGGCAGCTCCTCGGGCAAGCCTCCTGCCTCCAGAAAGCCCAGCGGGCAGACGCAGGTACCCACTCACGAGTCCCAAGTCCACAAGCCCAGCCTAGAACGTGCTGCCGGTACTTCCCTCCCCCCTCGGAAGGCAGCCCAGAGCAGGTGTTCCAAGAGAGCAAGGGGTCCTTGTCCCCAAGTGACACCTCTTTGAGTCACCTCCTCATTAGGCTGGGGGCCACCGCTCCCCAGATTAAACCATTAATAGCTTCTGTGGGAAGGACAGGAAAGGAGACTTTGCCTCCCCAAAGTTGGTGGAGGCTCACGGGGAGTGAGGGCTCAAGGAAGGCTTTCAGGGGAGGGTAGAGGAGAAAGATCTAGAAGTCTGGATGGAGTTCTCCAGGCTGAGGGAGGGACCAGAACAGGGAGGAAGCAGGCTGCACGGGAAGCTAAGGGGGGGGGGGGGCGGGGGGGTAGAGGGCCTCTACCCTGCCCCCCGGCCGCAGCAGCATCCAACTGGGCCTGCTCGTACATCTGCGCCTTAATTTTCTCCCAACTTTTCGGCATTTTAAGGATTAAAAAAAACAACAAAGGAGGAACACAAAGGATTCCTCTGAGGGCAGCTTGCTCTAATCTGTTTCTCCAGTAGTTAACATGGATCTGCAGGCCGCGCCACAGCAAACACTGAATGGATTAACTCGCCTACTCCTCCGAAGGACACACTGTTCTTGCCCCATTTTACAGAGGAGGAGGCTGGTGTGACCTGTCCGGGGTCAAGGGCCAGTGACAGCAGAGTCGTGGGGTCCAGAGGCCATGAGAAGCCAGGACGACACCCGGCATGTTTGTCCGTTTCTGGAAATACTTCAAGGACTTTTTTGCCTTTTGGTATAAAGGTCTTTTTCTACGGTTGTTTTGTTCTCAGCACAAGCATGTTTTATTAATATATTTTTTACACTTTGTGTTTCCCAGTCCCATTTTCTTCGTGAATTTGATGTACTGCGACATAGCATGCAGCCCAGGGCAGTAACTGGCTGTCCCACTTGCCCCTTCCTGGGACAGAGCTGTGTGCCCGGCGCCCCAGGGCGCAGCCAGGGCGACGCAATGCCCAGTGCAAGGACTGACCGGGGCAGCTAGACACGGCTGCTTTTGAAAGAAGGAGAAAAAGGGCATCCAGGAGAGGGGACACCCTAACCCGGCTGGGAAGCAGTCCTTGGAAACACAGCACGCAGACAGAAGGGCCTTCAGTGAATTGGTTTCAAAATGCTTAATTTGTTTAATTTGGCAAATTGATCATTAGAGAACTGATTACGCTGGAGTCACTGTTAGAATTAAAGGTGAAAATAAACTCCTTCATTTGAATTCCAAATTCGGGCTTGGAGGTGACCCGGTAATGAGACCAACCAGTCATTAGGCAAACTGGCTGTGGGTGGACTGGGTGGCTAATGGATCCGGTGGGCGGAGGTAACCTTGAGTCCTCTCTCCTCCAAGAGTGGGGGTGCTGGGCCTTGCTGCAGAGCGGGGGCAGCAGAAATGTTCCTTGCGCTTGACCCCATGGCCCAGGCGGGGAGGCTGCTTGAGGGGTCCAGAGGCGGAGTGCTCTTTACGGAAGCAGGATGGGGGCAGGAGGCCCCCAGGAGGGGGAGGCTGGGGCGGTCAGCAGGTGAGGACCATTTGAGGCAGGAAGTACTTCAGCACTTTAAGCTCGGGCACCACCCTACCAGTGCCTCGGGCGCTGGCTGCCTGACGGAGAACTTGGGGTCAGAGCACCTGTTCCGACCGAGGCACCAGAGCCTGAGGGCTACGTCTGAGGTTCCCAGCCACAACTGGATCACAGCGCCTCTCCACACGTCATTCAGCAGAACTCTCGGTGTTTAAAATTGTTTCTATTAGGTACCGAGAAGACACAAAAGCGTATGTACAGAACATGCGTGAGTATGAAGAACAATACCAGGCATGTCTGTGTAGGCAGCACCCAGCTTGGAAAAAGACAGGTGACATGACCTGTGAAGGACCTTGAGTGTCCCTCCTCGTCCCCCCACTTCACTCCCCCATTTCAGAGGTGACCTCTTTCCTGAACTGTGCATTTACCAGCCCCCCCATGCTTTTCTTTCCGGTTTCACCGTTTGTGGGCAAAATCCCAAGCAACATACTGCTTCGTTTTACCTGACTTGAACTTGACGTAGATGGAATCATGCTCATTATATTGTTCTGCAACCTGCTTTCCCACCGAACTTGAGATTCCCAACACTCATCCATGCTGCTCCACGAGACCCGGAATCCGTTTGTCCTCTGAGCATTCTGCTCCCTTGGAGGGCTAACTCCTAACCTCTAGCAGTTCAGCCCCATCGTCAGCTTCATGAGCTAGCTGGCATGAGCCTGATGGACCGCGGGTTTGTTTCCGCCTCCTGTGATGTCACAAACAGGCGTCCTGATGCCCAGCACAAGTTTCTCTTGTAATTACATCTGGGGAGGGGGCTGGGGGGAAGTCCCTGTGCCACAGGAAACGTGCGCTCCCCCTTTGCCGAGGAATGACAGGTGACCGCACCGGTGCCCAGGCCCACCTGCAGTATCCGAGCTTTCTTGTGGCTCCCCAGGCTTGCCGACACCCGATGTCGTCAGACTCTATGGATATCCATCAGTGCCATATGGATAACCAGTTGCCCCAGCTTTGTCACAAACAGAGTTCTACACGTGCTTTGTCCGCTTCCACATTCTCTGTTCTGTCCCTTTGGTCTATTTGCCCATTGTTTTGCCAACACGACATCATCTTAAATGCAGTAGCTTTAGAATAATTCTTAGCATCTGCTAAGGCAAGTCCCTGCACCCCCTTCTTTAGGAGTGTTTTAACGATTCTTGGCCATTGGCTCTTCCCTATAAGTTCAAGAACCACTTTGTCAAGCTCCATTTAAAAATGGCATTTAGACTACAATTGCATTCAATCTATAAATCAAATGGAAGAGAATTGGCATATTCAAAACATTGATTGTTTTCGAGAATTCCGGGTAACCAAGATAATGGCAAAACTCTCAACGTAGCTTCCAAACAAAAATCAATGGGAAAAAAAAAAAAGAACAAATAAAACTACACAAAACCCATGGCCTCAGCATCACTAGAAGACAGACAGCATCTGAACGTCAAATTACCTATAATAAATACAATCACAAGTTTGCAGGGAATTTTCCAAAAGTGAAATACAAATGGAAATAAATGGAAAAAACCATACATCAAACAATATCGTGACCACCCTGAAGGGGAAGAAAAGAACTAACCCAGGTAAGTTTTCAATGGTGTCCTTGGACAGTATGTCCTCAAGCTAAGGACAAAAAGAAAAAGAAACAAATATTGAACTCTGGAGAATGCAGGGACATGAGATGACAATTCTGAGACTGCTTTCTGAGCCTTCTAAAGTTGAACAAATACATACGTATAGTGTGGATGATGGGAGCCAGCTTTCTTAGTGACAGAGAAAGAAGTTACAAGTAACCAAGTGGGAAGGAGGCTAGAAAGAACCTGGAATTGGAGGTGTCAGTATGAACTCGTGAAGATGGATGGATGGATGGATGGATGGATGGATGGATGGATGATGATAGATGATAAATAGAAATGTGTGGAAGTGTACATACATATATGTATATGTACCTCTACATTAAGAAATGTATGTATGTATACATTATGGTGTGTGTGTGTGTGTGTGTGTGTGTGTGTGTGTGTGTGTATGATTTTCCAATATGTCTCTAGGTACAATTACTCATTCAGACTGAACTAGGATAAATGACTAGTTCTAGGAATGGGGGATAGGAAAAGTCTAGAGGAGCTTAGAACATCTTGTTCTTCCAGAAGGTAAGAAATCTGAGTCTCCGTTGATATAAATAAGTAACTCAACGGGGAGAAAAGAGGCTCTTCCTCACAGTAGAAAGTCAAATAATAAATGTAGAAGGAATGATGGAACTGGAAAATCTCCATTTGGCAACCATGATAGTAATGATTGATTCAAGCAAAAATGATCAAAGGATTTAAAAAGTAGTAGGTGAAAGTTTGGTGAGGAAAAGGATATTTAAGGAGTCTCCAAAAGTCTCTCCACAAAAGGAAAATAATAGCAACTTGATAATGGAGAAACCTGGCAGAGATCACTTTAACCAAGCGATCAACGATACCATCACCAGTAATGGAGCAAACCCCCACTGTGTGCCTCCAGATCTGATGCACAGAGGATACATCACTTCTCTGACATTCCTACCGAAAGTGCAAAACCTGAATCTCATGGTAAGAAAACATCAGACAAACCCAGAGCGTCACGCTCCAAAATAACTGCCCTGTGCCCTTGAAAAATGTCAATGTCATAAAACACAAAGACCAAAGAGCCGCTCCAGATTAAAGATAGATACTAAAGAGATTTGACAACTGAATGTAATGCACAATCAGAGGTGCTCCTTTTCTGGATGTGCAAAAAGGGGAATCCTTTTGCACAGCTGGCGGAAATGCAAACTGGTGCAGCTGCTCTGGAAAACAGTATGGAGGTTCCTCAAACAATGAAAAATAGAACTACCCTATAACCCAGCAATTGCACTACTAGGTGTTTATCCAAGGGACACAGGAGCGCTGGCTCGAAAAGACACATGCACTCTCCAATCTTTGTAGCGGCACTATCAACAATAGCCAAAGTATGGCAAGAATCCAAGTGTCCATCGACTGACGAACGGATAAAGAAGATGTGGTATATATATATATATATATATATATACATACAATGGAGTATTACTCAGTGATCAAAAAGAATGATATCTCGCCATGGAACTAGAGGGTATTACGCTAAGTGAAATTAGTCAGTCAGAGAAAGACAAATATCACGTGACTTCACGCATATGAGGCATTTAAGATACAAAACAGGTGAACATAAGGGAAGGGAAGCAACAATAATATAAAAACAGGGAAGGGGACAAAACACAAGAGACTCTTAAATACAGAGAACAAACTGAGGGTTGCTGGAAGGGCTGTGGGGGGGGGGATGGGCTAAATGGGCAAGGAGGAGGACACTTGTTGGTGCGAGCATTGTGTGTTACACATAGAGGACGAATCACTGGATCCTACTCCTGAAATTACGATTGCGCTATATGCTAACTTGGAGGTACATTTAAAAATAAAAATAAATGTTTAAAAAGAGGTGCTCCTTTTCTAAAAAAGGCATTACTGGGACAATTCGCAAACTCTGAATAAGGTCTGTACACGATAGTATTGTAACAATGTTAATTTCCTGACTTTGGTTACTGTACTGTGGTTCAATAGGAGAATATTTCTTGTGTTTAAGAAATACACACTGAAGTTTTTAGAGGTAAAGGAGCATAATGTCTCGATTGATTTGAAAGATTCATAAAATAAGTATGTTGACGTAGGGGAGCATTGGGGATGAGGGTGTAGATATACAGAGACAGGAATAAAACAAACACATTAAAATGTCAACATTTGGGAAATCTGCATGAAGGGTATAGAAGAAATCTATCTAATATTCTTTTTTTCGCAGCTGTATTGGGATATAATTCACATGCCATACAATTTACTATTGGGACTATTCCTATGGGTGAAATTAATGGGTCATGTGGAAACTCTATGTTTAACATGCTGAGAAACTGCCAAGCTTTTCCAAAGCAGCTGCACCATCAGCAACATATGAGAATCTCAATTTCTCTACATCTTCACTATTATGTTTTGTCTGTCTTTTTTACTCCAACCATTCTAGTGGGTGTGGAGTGGTATCTCATGATGATTTCGGTTTGCATTTCCCTAATGACTAATGATGTTGAGCATCTTTTCATGTGCTCATTAGCCACTTGAATATCTTCTTCGGAGAAATATCTGTTCAAAGTCTTTGCCCATTTTTAGAATTGGGTCATTTATCTCTTTATTGTGCACTTCTAAGTGCTCCTTATATATTCCAAATACAAGTCCTATAGCTGATATATGATTCCCAAATCTTCTCCCTCTTTCTGCAGATTGTCCTTTCACTTTGTGGATAGTATCATTTGCAGTGATTTATCTAGTTTATCTTTTATCACTTATGCATTTGGTGTCATATCTAAGAAACCATTGCCTGATCCAAGCTCATGAAGACTTACACTTATTTTTCTTCTAAGAGTTTTATCATCTAAGCTCTTACATTTAGGTTTCTGATCCATTTAGAGTTACTTTTTACGTGTGGTGTTTGGCAGGGGTCCAACCCCATCCTTTTACATGTGGGTATCCAGTTGTCCCAGCACCATTTGTTGAAAAGACCATTCTTTCTCCCATTGAATTGTCTTGGCGCCCTTGTTGAGAAATTAATTGACCATAAATGTCAAGGTTTATTTCTGGACTCTCAATTCTATTACACTAATTTTTCAAGATTGTTTTGGCTATTCTGCATCCTTTGCATTTCCATGTGAATTTTAGGATATACTTACCAATTTCTGCAAAAGTACCAGCTAGAATTTTGATCGGCATTGCATTGAATCTAGATCAATTTGGAGAGTATTGCTATCTTAATATTAATAATCTGATCCATGAACAGGGGATGTCTCTCTGCTTATTTAGATCCTCTTTAATGTCCTCCAACAATATACTGTTGCACCAGCCCTGCCATTCTGTACATTGACCTTATATCCTGCAAATTTGTTGAACATTTATTAGTTCTAATCATTTTTTAGTGGATCCCTTAGGATTCTCTATATGTGAGATCATGTCATACTTTTAATATATAGAGTTTTGCTTCTTCCCTTCCAATCTGGATAGCTTTTATTTCTTTTTCTTGCACAATTTCCCTGGCTACAATGTCTAGTACA
Source organism: Hyaena hyaena (assembly GCF_003009895.1). Taxonomy (NCBI): domain Eukaryota; kingdom Metazoa; phylum Chordata; class Mammalia; order Carnivora; family Hyaenidae; genus Hyaena; species Hyaena hyaena. The sequence continues at coordinate 294,568 of NW_024081437.1, forward strand.
ATGTTAACTGGAAGTGACAAGAGCAGACATCTTTGTCTTGTTCCTGTTCTTAGGGAGAAAGTTTTCAGTCTTTCACTATTAAGTATAATGTTATCTATCAGTCTTTCATACATGCCCTTTACCAGGTTGCGGATGTTCCTTTCTATTTATTTCTACTATTCTTGTAAGCTTTTTATAAATTTTAAATTATGTTTAAGAAAGTTAAAAGGAAAGAAAATTATGTGTTGCAATCCATAGACATAGCATGCATTTTTATTGTTTTTTTATTTTTCCTTCACTGTCTTTCAAACCATTGTAAATTTCTACATAATGGTCATGCCTGTTTTTATTATATTTATTCCTAGACAGTCATATATTTTATGGTATTATAAATGTTATCTTTTTCATTTATAAATTATGTCTGTTAATTTTATATATTGATTTTGTATCCAGAAGCTGTGCTAAGTTATCTCAATAATTTGAACAATTTATCTTTAGATTTGGGTTGTTTTTTTTTTAACATAAACTATTATACCATCTGCAAATTCTTTCTGAGACTTTTTTTTTTGCCTTGCCTTACTGCACTGGCCAGGCACTCAAGTACAATACCAAATAGAACCGGTGTTAGCCAGTAACCGTATCTTGTGCCTGATCTCAAGTGTAAAGCTTTCAATATTTCACAATTAAATAATTTGGTTTTTAGTTATTTTACCCTCATGTCCCTAGCTGGTCATTTCTCTTCATGTATTCTGCATGGAGTTTCTAAGCCCTCTTTAATCTGAGATTCATCTGAGATTTTAAAAATTCTCAACTGTTATGTCTTTTAATATTGCTTAGGCCCCATTTTTTCTTTCCTTGTCTTCTGGGACTCTAATTACACATATGCTAGATTTTACTGTATTCTCTCTGTTTCTTTCCCTTTTTAAAAAAAAATTCCCACCCCTTTATCTCTCCCTGCTTCATTCTGGATAGTTTTTTCTGATTTACCCTCCAGTCCACTGACACTGTCTTCAGCTGCACATGCACTGCTATTATGCCTATGCAGTCATTTCTCAATTTTGGTTACAGCCACTTTTAGTTCTAGATTTTCAGATGGCTCTTTCTTATAGTTTTAGCCCTTGGCCATAATTATCAATATAGTCATTTATATCTTTGCACAATGTGTACTTACTTATTTTATTTTTTTTATATATTTTTATTTATTTCTAGGAGAGAAAGAGACAGAGTGAGCAAGGGAGGGTCAGAGAGAGAGGGAGTACTTATTTTCAAGTTTATATTTGATCATTTGAATGTCTGGAGCCATTGTGGGTCTTTTTCTACTGTCTGTTATTTCTGTTGTTTTTCACTCATATTGCCTTCTCTCTTCATATGTCTACTTATTTTTATTGTTTGCTGAGCATTGTAATTGAAAATATGTTTGCAGCAATAACTTGAGGGTGAGGATGATGTTCTCTTCCTCCAGAGAAGATTCCACTCGGCTTTGTAAGCTTCTGAACACAAAGTGGCTTCTGTGAGCAATCTAGGATCATCCTAATCCAGTTTCAGGGATCGAGAGGATAAAAAGCTAGCTACAATCCTAGGAGACTTTCTATTTCTGGATCACCTTACTCCTAGGGAGCAGCTTCAGAGTCCCAGTGAAAATGAGGAAGATTCGCCAGGGTTCTTCCTTGGCATGTCCTAGATCCCAAGGCCTGTCCTTCTAGCCCCGTGTAGCCGTCGATAGTCCCCCGTAGTCTCCAACCCCCTGTCCTAGACTCCGCAGACATGCTCCAGAGGAGAATTAGCTCTAAGCACTGGCCTCACCTTCCTCAGTTCCCGTTCTCTGTATCCTGGACCGGAAATTCTGCATCCTCTTTCTTTTCTGCGATGCCTTCAAGGAGGTGATTTTTATGTTTTTCCAGATTTTCTAACTGTCTTCATCAGGAGGGAGGCATGAATTAACTAATTTCTCATGACCAAGAATGGAAGTCCTTCGCTGAATTTTTACACTCAGTTATTTTATTTTTCACTTTTAGCAGTATTACATGCTTTTTTCACATATCTTTCGTTATTTTTATAGAGTTTTGCCCTTTATTAGGTTTTCAATCTCCTCTTGTATTTCTCTGAACATATTAAACATATTTATTTTATGCTCTGTGTCTGATAAGCCCACCATTTGAAGTCTTAGGGGTTTTATTCCTTTGTCACTCCCTCAGGGGGCTCTGTTTCCTTTTTCACTCGTGTGTTTAGGTTCCGACTGGATATTTTTTATTTCTTAGAACTTCATAGTGGGAATGCCTTGAAACCTAGATAGAAGGGGGATTCCTTCAAAGAGCATTTGCATGGGCTTCTGGTGATTTTTTGGAGTCACTTCAACCCAGAACCATTTTATTTTTTTTTATTTTTATTTTTTAAATGTTTTATTTATTTCTAGGAGAGAGAGAGAGACAGCGCGAGCTGGGGAGGGTCAGAGAGAGAGGGAGTCACAGATTGAAACAGGCTCCAGGCTCTGAGCTGGCAGTCAGCACAGAGCCCGACGCGGGGCTCGAACCCACGAACTGCGAGATCATGACCTAAGCGAAAGTCGGACGCTCAACCGACTAAGCCACCCAGGCGCCCCAACCCAGAACCATTTTAAACTGAAGTCTCTGTTTGGGGAGTTTACAGACTACCCAGAGATGCTAATTCTAGCTGCAAATCCACACGGTGCTTGCTTATGAATACAACTGTGCCAAGCAGATCTAGTCTCCTCCCTCTCCCGCCAGGTCTGGAAATAAGCCACTCTGCCTGAGGTCTAGTGGATAAAGGAGTGGTGGTCAGTATCTCGAGTTCACCCTTCCAGCAATGACATAACCTTTTATGTCCCCCCTTCACGCAGTGGGGGAAGGTAGATGAAGGCTTCCTATTTTGCAAGGCTTGGGCTTTGTGGTCTGTCCCCACAACCCATGAGGCCATGAAAACTGAAGCTTAAGGTCACCGGGGTCCACACATGCCCTCAGGATGAAAGTTGGCCTCCGTGTTCTATTTACCTCTCTAGGTGCCTGTCTTGACTTAATTTTTGGACTCTGGGATTCCTAACTTTTTCACCATCTCATTGGTGCATTTAAGAGGATGGTTTTTAAATCTTTTATTCAGCAATTTTGGTTATTTTCATCAGAATCGTCATACAGAGCATCTAGTTTATAATACTCAAGGAAACAAATTAACTCATACCTTTTGAAATGTCACAAAATTTACATCCACGCTGACATAAGAACAGCTTCCTTCTTTTCCCTGATTGCAAAATTCTGGATATGTTCACCTAAGACGAATCTTTCTCTCAGTCTTAGCTTTTTGTTGAGGGGTGGCCTTGTGACAGCATTCTTTCATAGATACTTTGCAATAATAATTACACACTTACCTATTCGATGTGTCAGCAGATGGTTGTCCCCTGCTAGATAGTATCAGAGGCCACATCTGTTTTGTTTTTTCCTCTGTCTGTTAGGATTAGGTTTAGGTACACACATGAGGAAAAACTCATTATAATGGTGGTTTAGGCAAAGAAATTTATTTGAGGGCAACTGGCTGGCTCAGTCGGTAAAGCATGTGACTCTTGATCTCAAGGTTGGGAGTTCAAGCCACATGTTGGTGTAGAGATTCCTTAAAAATAAATAAATAAATAAATAATTTTTTAAAAGAAGACGTTTAGGGACACCTGGGTGTTCAACTCCAGCTCACGGTTTGTGAGTTCAAGCCCCATGTTGAGCTCTGTGCTGACAGGGCAGAGCCTACTTGGGATTCTCTCTCTCCCTCTCTTCATGCCCCGGTCCCACGCTCGCTCTCGCGCTTGCTCTCTCTCTCTCTCAAAATAAGTAAATCAACTTAAAAAAATTTTAAAAGCCAAAAAAGTCAAAGAAGACATTTATTTGTCTTGTGTATTAATGACATCCAGAGGTAAAATGCTCAAGTCTAGTATAGAGATTCCACAAAATCATTAGGGTTCAAAGGTTCTTCCAGATCATTCCAATTCACTAATTGGGTGTGGCCTCCCCTGCCTTGATCCAAGATGGCAGCTAGAGCTCCCACCATCTCACCAGAACAAAGAGGAGGCAGAGAACAGAGGGAAGAGTGAACAAGAGAATACCAGCATCCCTGAGAGGAGTTTCCCAGGCGGGGCTATACAAGACTTCCAGTTAAATTTCACTGGCCTCGGCTGGCCAGCCATGCGACTGCAAGTAGCTGTAAAGGAGGCTCAGAGGCATGACATTTCTTCAGGCTGCCATGGGCCTGGCTAAGAACCCGTCGCCCACAGAAGAAAAGGTGAACAGATGCTATGGAAGCAACCAGCAGCCGGCACCATGGTCACCGCATCCCGGGAGCCTGGCCCGTGTTTGGCACATGGCCAGCGCTCTGCATGTGTTGAACTAATGAAGGAGAGAGGGAGGGAGGGACTCTTGCAGACCTGTCAGGAGTAGGGACTTCTCAGGAATGACAAACGACTGGAAACCAGTCATGTCCATCACTCAGGCCTAGTTGACTCAGCTCTGGTAAAGGGACACAGAAGAGCTCTGTATACCCCCTGGAACGTCCCTGCATGTCCAGGGTGTAATGATGCATCCCAAAGCGAGGCACAGTGCAATATGTAGTCATATTTGTGTAAGAAATCAGGGGATATAAATATACAAATATTGGTTCATGAAAAACATTTCTATAATTAAGAAAATCAAAAAGGAAACCAACAATCCTTAAGAGTCGAAAACAAACAGAAACACGTGAACATAACCATGTAACAGTTTTGGCATTAGCTGTGCAAAAAAAGAGTATGTTGAGTGTCTCAAAAACATGGAATGTTAACTGTACATGCCTAGTGGGATACATCTTAAGGGGAAAAGGAACCCAAGGGAATCTTGCCTGTACTCAGCAGGGCCCAAGTGTGCTCTTTCTGAATATCCTTGACAGGAACTAGGACCATGTGCAAAAGGGCTGTGGCCCAGGTGTGGGGCAGCAAGCGTACAAGAATGAGCCTGGGACGCTCTGTTGTGGCAGGAAGTGAGGAAGGCCTCAGACTAGTGAGGCTACATCAGGGGGACCTGGAAGCCACCCTGAAGGAGCTCCCACAGGCCACGGGCAGCACCATCTGAGCATCAAAAGGGAGAGTAATGGCAACAGGAGACACATATTCAATATGTGGAAGTCCAGGCGTTCTTAATGACTGCTCATTCCAGAAGCTGCTAGGGGACCAAGCATTACTCAAAGGGTAATAAATAGAAAGAAGGCACGAGTGGTCAGGGAAGGGGCAGAGAGAGAGACAGAGGATCCAAAGCAGGGTCCATGCTGTCAGCGCAGAGCCCGAGGCGGGGGTCGAACCCACGAACCGTGAAACCATGACCTGAGCAGAAGACGAAAGCTTAACTGACTGAACCACCCAGGCACCCCAGCCCCATTGTAAGTATAGAACTTGGTGACATTCATATCTGAACAAACCACTATGAAAAGGCATCTTTGAGACAATCAAGAAAAGCATGTATTAGGTGACATTAAGGACTTATTTTTAATATCAATTGTCAGGTGTGATAATGACATTGTGGAGTTGTTTTTAGAAGCCCTTGTCTGCTAGAAATCCATAGGTAAGTGTTTATGTGTGAAATGACATGACCTTTAGCATTTATTTTAAAATGTTTCAGGGCACCTGGGTGGCTCAGTCGGTTAAGCGTCGGACTTTGGCCTGGGTCATGATCTCACGGTTTGTGGGTTCGGGCCACATGTCGGGCTCTGTGCTGACAGCTAGGTCAGAGCCTGGAGACTGCTTCAGATTCTGTGTCTCTCTCTCTCTCTCTCTCTCTCTCTCTGACCCTCCCCTGCTCATGCTGTCTCTCTCTCTCAGAAATAAATAAAACATTAAAAATTTAAGAAAATAATAAAATAAAATAAAAAATAATAAAATGTTCCAGAGGCGCCTGGGTGGCTCAGTCGGTTCAGCATCTGAGTTTGGCTCAGGTCAGGACCTTGCTGTTCGTGAGTTTGAGCCCCACGTCAGGCTCTGTGCTGACAGCTCAGAGCCTGGACCCTGCTTCAGATTCTGTGTGTCTCAATCTCTCTCTCTGCTCCTCCCCAGCTCATACTCTGTCTCTCTCTCTCTCTCTCTCAAAAATAAGTAAACATTAAAAAAAAATTTTTTTTTTAATGCTCCAGACTAAAGGAAATGCGGGGTCCTGTTTTCTTGAAAAACAAAAACAAAAAGACATTTGTAGAAAAACTGGGGAGATTTGAGTAAAGGCTGGACTTGAATTAAGCAAAGGTGAGGAGTACCCAGAAACTCTCTGTACTATCTTAGTAATATTTCTGTAAAAGTAAAGTTCATTTTTTAAAAAATATTCCATGGAAAAGGGTGGGGGGAGGTATAAATGAAAAGGATGGGCAGAATTCAACAGCAAAAAGGCAAACAATCTACTTAGAAACAAACAAAAACCATTTCACCAAAGAGGCCATGAGAGTGGCAAATAGGGGCATGAAAATGTGCTCTATATCACTAGCCCTCAGGGAAATGCAAACCACAAGCTCGATGCACTATCACCACACATCTATCAGAACGGTTAAAATAAAAATAGTAGCAATAGCAAATCCTGGTGAGGATGTGGAGAATGGATCCCTCACGCCTTGCTGGTGGGCATGTAAAATGGGGCAGCCACTCTAAGAAATAGTTTGGCAGTTTCTTTAAAAACACACACACACATACACACACACACATCTGGGGCACCTGGGTGGCTCAGTGGGTTAAGTGCCCGACTCGGGCTCAGGTCATGATCTCACAGTTCGTGGGTTCGAGCCCCGCGTTGGGCTCTGTGCTGACAGCCAGCTCAGAGCCTGGAGCTTGCTTCGGATTCTGTGTCTCCCTCTGTCTCTGACCCTCGTCTGCTCACATTCTGTCTCTCTCTCTTTCAAAACTAAATAAACATTTTGAAAGAATAGACATCTATAAAGAGGTAGTGCAAGGATCTGCGTGTGATGGTGGAATGGCTACATTTTGATGGCAGTGATGTGACACAGATCTACACACACGATGACACTGCAGAGATGCACACCTGTGCACACGAATGTGTGCACACGTGCAACCTGTCCTCTGCTGAGTGTGCAAGATGCTCAGGCTTGGGGCAACTTCCTGGGAAGCTAACGATTTCAAAACAGTAAATTCCCAAAAATCCTCCAGGAAACAAAGAAGGGTACAAAAGAAAACTGCAAGCAAATTGTTGATAATTGTTGACACTGGCTGATCCGTCTCCAGGGTCTCCGGGCCTTCATTAACGATTCTCTCTCCCTTTGTTTAAGGTTGACATTTTCCATGATAAACAGTTTTCTTAAGAGCCACTGCTAAACAAACGTCTGTTGAATGAATAAATGAAGGATTAATGAGTAACCCCAGTCTAAACCTGTGGTTCTATAGATAATGGAAGCAAGACTTAGAGGGAGAGGCCTGCTCAAGGCCACAGCGAATAGCAGAGTCCAAGCCAGGCCTCAAAACCCGTGCTCCTGATCTCCAGTCTAGCTTTTTTAAAATACATCCTTTAAACTTTACACAAGCAGTGCATAAACACACGCTCAGTGTACAGAAAAGGAAAAAAAAAAAGGAAACTGACCATAGATTGAGGGCTCCAACATGGAGGATGGGGAAACGGCGAGCTCCAACACGGGGGGTGGGGGAGGGAGGGGACTGAGGGCCGCAGCCCGGGCGCTGTCCCCCGGAGATGGCACAGGAGGACCTGCGGCCAGGCAGACGGCCCTGCCACAGGAGATTTTCTTTTTTTTTTTTTTTTTTTT